>NC_041385.1:372342547-372356433 GCF_002162155.2 Triticum dicoccoides
CGTGCGAAGGTGTAGCTGGTGGGTCCCAGCAGTCGGGGGGCGAATTGTTTTTTTTCTGGACGCACTTCCTTGCGTGCGAAGATGTAGCTGGTGGGTCCCAGCAGTCAGGGGGCGAATCGTTTTTTTCCCGGACGCACTTCCTTGCATGAGAAGATGTAGCTCGTGGGTCCCAGCAGTCAGGGGGCGAATCATTTTTTTCATGAAATACGGTGGCCCGTCCGGTGGGTCCCTGCTGTCAGGTGGAGGAATAATTATTTTGCATGTAATAAGGAGGCACTTCCTTGCGGCTGCCGTGGACCCAGCTGTCAGCCTCTCCACGTACAGTCCACGTCCGATGGAAGTCGTTCCTTGACCACGTTGACCACGCCACGCCGAGAGCACCACGGCGGTAGACGACGGCGAGGCCTAGGAAGGGGACGACACGGAGCCGGGGAAGACGCGGCAGTGGATGCACAAGCGGAGAGGAGTATGAGGGTTCACTGGTTCAGCTACGCTATCGTCGCCACAGAATAACAGGGGGTGTGGGTGAGTGGAGGGATGGCCTGGCCAGCGGTAGGAGTAGTAGGGGGCGGTGAGGCCTCCACGGTAGCACAGCCGACCACGGGAGGCAGGAGCAGGCAGCACGACTGGTGCTGCTTTAGGCGGCTGGAGCAAGAAGACCAGAGGTTGAAGAAGCATGACGGCCGTTGGATGGACAACGTACGGTCACTGCAGCTAGAATCATTTATATTGACTAAGTTGACAAAGCCCTTGGTATGTCAACTTAGTAGGCCCACATGCCAGCTTCCAAAACGGTGCACCCCAGATGTCAGGGGGAGGAATCATTTTTTGGGAGGGTGAAGCTAGAATATCCGAGATTGAAGAAGAAGCACGGCATCCGTTGGATGGACATCCAACGGCCACTGCTGCTAGAACCGTGTGTTGACTATAAGTTGACAAAGCCTTGCATACGCGTCAACTCTGTTTTTTAGGGGACATGTCAACTTAGTAAGGCCAGAAGTGTGTGGTAGAGAACTTATAGCCCATTTGAGATTTGTAAGAATGTGTAGCCCATTTTTGAATTCTAATGGAATTTACTACATCCCATTTACAGTTTGTTAAAAGTACAGCCCATTTCAACCAACCGTTCAATACAGAATTCAATAAAATTTCCCACATTTTGATGGGATCCGAAATATTTTTATCCCAAAATTCCTAGTCAGATTAAATACAATTTCAATATAAATTTATATTACGTAAAAATCCAACGAAACATTGCGCTCGCAACAATTAATGAAATTAAAATTTTCAATATCCAAAAATAATAATTTATAAAGTAATCACGTGTTTGGTGCATTTTTTATAGTTACTGTCTAGTTTTTATAATTACATCCCATTTATTATTTCTTAAAGCCCATTTTCTTGTTAAGCCTAATGCATCCCTCCTAGGAAAGATTTGCAGCCCAACGGGGTGGAGAATAACAACTTGACCTTGCCTGGGTATTCCTAAAAAAAGTATAGTTGGGCTAGCCATTTTCAGCTTGAAAAAAATTAATATCTGGGCTAGATATCTGGCCTGGGCTAGACGGGCCACAGCTCGCCCAGTTAATACATGCAGCGATGTTTTCGTTGTTGTTCAGAGGAGAAAAATTAATATCTGGGCTAAATATCAAAAAACTCTACACAAATACTGCTCGAGCTGCTTGGTCCCAGCTATCGGCTGCTTCTTGTGCAATTCTCTCGTTTATTGACTACTCCAGGAGGTTGACAATGTTGTGGGACCGTGATGTCAGGAAACCAGGAGGAAGCAAAATAAATTGTAGTTATATATATATATATATATATATATATATATATATATATATATATATATATATAATAAGGAGGCACTTGCGTACGTGAGGCTATGGACCTGGTGGGTCCCCATTGTCATCCTCTCCAAGTAAAGTCATCTCCTCGCCCGCGCGCGCTTTCCGCCCGAAACAGTTAGCGCCGCCCACCCCGCTTCCCGGTGCAGGCGATTGCTCCGCCTTCAAACGACACACGTGCCATCCGTCCGTCCATCTGCCGCCCACATTTATGATACGCGGTTGCCGAGGCGGCTACTCCGACGCCACACGTCCGTCCCTCCGCCCGCCCACCATTGCTATATAAACTGCTGCGCAGGCCATAGCCGCAGTCATCCGCATACGTTCCCTTTCTCCTGTCCACACCACTACTGCCCACCATGGCTTCCTCGTGCTCCAGCACTCTTCGGGACGGGCGGACGACGGACCACAAGGAGATGGCAGCCATTGCTGCCGATCGGCTGGCCGGCAGGCAGCCAGAGGACGACGACGTTGCAATGGAGAACATGGTAGTCGACGATCCAGCGCCAACCCCCTCCTCCGCGCCATCCTCGCCGGTGCATTGCACCATGACCATCGGTGAGGCCCGTGCCCAATATATGGACAGGGTGAGGCAGATGCGTGAGGAGCAGTTCCGGGAGGCGCAGGCCGATGCCGCCTACAACCACCTTCTCCTCCAGGAGCACCTGCAGGTGGAGGAGGAGATCACCGCGGAACGGGCGGAGCAGGAGGCGCTGCTCGACTCGTACCGCTCCGCCCGCAAGGGCCGCCTCGATCACTGGCGGTACCACATGCGGGTGGCGGAGGCTGCGGCCGCCTACAAATAGGCTAGCAAAGAGGGCGATGAAGCAGGTAGGCACTGTTTGGCGAGACCGAGGACGAGGCAGAGGACAATGCCGGCTCCGACGAGTCCCCGCTCCACTGGCGTCGACGAGGCCCTGCTCCGCCGAGGCCTCGTGGCACCAACAACGAGGCAAAGGACACCGCCGGCTTCATCGAGGCCCCGCCCCACCAACAACGAGGCAGAGGACATCACCGGCTCAGCCGAGGCCCCACCCTGTCGGCAACGTGGGGGAGGATTTCCACCGCTCCGCTGAGGCCCCGCCTGCCAGCAACGAGACAGAGGACATCGCCGGCTCCGCCGAGGCCCCGCCCCACAGCCAACGAGGCCACGCCACACAGAAAATGAGGAAGAGTAGAACACGGTAGGTCGCCGCCGCTCGGGTCCAAGTAAGGCCACCGCTGCTACCCTCCGGTTGAAGCCAAGCTAGGCGGGTTGACCATTGACGGCCGGTTAGCTTCTTGGCGGCGACATGGAGTCGGAGAGCTGCGCTGGAGAAGAACACTGCTTCTACTTAACTGCTGGTGCAGTTGGCTGACTGACACATGGGCCCAACAGACCACATGTCAGTTACGCAACTGCACCTGTAGTTAAGTCACTGAAGCTTCTGTTCGGCTCAGCAGGACACATGTGGGTAGCTTCGATTAATTAATTATACCTGCAGCGCACCCCTTTTTAGTTGAAGAATGTATGAAATGTAATGAAATCCGGCATGCTTATATGAAATCCGACTGTGTATTAATGAATTTATTTTGATTAGTTCCAATTCCTATATCACTGGCATTGGATGAACATGCAAAACAATACGTACTAGCATTTTTCCCAGGTTGATCACTCGTTTGTAGCAGTTTCACATGTACTCCCTTCTTTCTAGTCTGCATACATGTTTTGTCTGCTGTCAAAGTATCTCTACTTTCACCAATCTTATACAAAAAAGTATGCACTTTCACAATGTGTGAAGTAAAAAGGAACAGAAGGAGTGCAAAGAGTTTGAGCAGCTTTTTAGCGTTTCTGTACATTGAAATCAAACACACAGGCCTGGCAATTCATAGAGAACATTCAAAACAATCAATGATTATGCATCTCAGCGACTCACATGTCAGAGGCAATATTTACTTCACAACTAAAGAATAAAGAAAAAATTGATCGACGCTGCTGACAGCAAAGGGCGTCCCATTCGAAAATATCAAACGCATGTCTTGCTAAAATCAATGAGCAAAATTTGACAAGGTTGTCCCATTCCAAAATATCAAATGCCTACGATTGTGGAATGGGCAGGGTTTGCCATCAGTTCGGACATTGACATGGCACCTCGTGCTAAATAAACCAGCTGTTCTTTTTGTGCAGTTCCACCAAAATCAACCAAATTCGCGCGTATCTTGTATGATTTCTCCCTTATATGTTGCAACGCCTTGAACTTATCGGCACCTCCTTTCTTGTGGTGGAAATGAAGGATTCGATGTATTCATGAACATTTTGTGCAGTTCCCATTGAAATCAAGCTGAGCACCCCTGTTTGCACAAATACAAAAAAGTGATTAGTATAAAGCAAACTGTACTATGATTTGACAGTTTCAACAGGCACATACATGGTCCATGTAGAGCACACTTTTAGAAAAATGGAACTCACCAGAAAGAATCCTAGAACAACATTGTACTCGCGCATCACAGCAAAAAAATGGAGATTTGTCAGTCCTTCTGAGCTGAAGTTAGTTTGGTCTTGTGGGGAGTAATGTAACCATCCTTCAACTGCTCCTTCTGATGAGAAGATAGACAGGGCTTCTTCATCCTGGCATAATTGGAACTAGTCACTTCACGTACTCCATATTCTTCTTCAGAGGAAGATGATTCTGTTGTGCAAAGACAAGAGGACTACTAAATGCTAGCATCCCTGTTTGCTCGAAAAAAAGGAAAGGAAATATTTAAAACAACACAGATGAAGCACTTCTCAAGGACAATACCACTTTTTCATGACAGTATATAAACAGTAGCACAACACCAATAGAGATGACAAAGCTCAATCATATGGATGAAATCAGTGGGCGAGTACCAACCTTTGTTAGGAGGCTGATTGTGTAGAGCATACAGATGAAGCACTTCTCCGGAACCATCTGTGCTATCTACGGGGGTGGCCATGCTTACTATATACTCCTCGATTAGTTTAATGTTTCCAACATCTTCTTGTGCAGCTCCACTAAAATATATGGTATCTTCAAAGAAGATCCCTGTTTGCACAAGTAGAGATAATTATGTATGGCATCAAATCAGTGGCAAAACAATTGCTCGTTCCATCCATAGCAATAAATTAAGATGCAAAACTATATCATTACTTGTGTCATCACAGTTCCAGTGCTTCATTACAACACCAGGAGTTGATTTTTGTTTTTCTTCCGCTTGTTCTTCCCCTTCATCACTTGGTTCAATAACAGACAAGCTTCGCCTTCAAAGTAAGATTTGGCATGTCAATTAGGGAGCACAAGTATAGTACTAAACTTAATTTTCTGATGAAAGTGGCAAAATACAGGGCAACCATTGTGAAATATCCTTATCTTACCTCAATGGGATATTATGGTGCACATACAGATTGGAAGTCTTGTCTCCATTTGTGCAGTTCACTAAAATCAAGCAACATTATCATACAAGTAGCACAACATATGAAAGCACACTGCAGAATCATGTGAAAGAAGGCTAGTACTGACCTCTCATGATGCGGAATTCAAACAACTCACAAGAAGAAGATCTGAACCAAATTCGCCTTAACGGATAGGATGTAAGATCTCCTCTTGTGCAGTTCCACTAAGATCAAGCAATCAAGCAACGTTATCGGTGTGAAATTTTAGTTGAACTGCACAAAACACTCTTAAAACAAAAGTGTTTTGTGCAGTGCAACAAAAGGTCACAATGGCAACGAGGTGAAGTAGATAACCCTGTTTACATAGAGGTGCAAAGGAAACAATTAGTGGTCAATAACGATGGATGACACAGAAGCCAACAAAAAGAAGCATCTACCTTATCTAAATGGGAAAGAAAGCAAGACAGTAGCATTTCTCAAACGGTGGCGTTGATTAATATTAACATAGAGATTATATTAACAATAAAATTCGTTAAACATGTAATTTGCTTTTAACTGTGGCATTGCATCAATTTTCCAGTGGCATTATTAGAGGGTGTTTCTTTACAGGGAAATTTTGGTGTAGGGACTAAAAAAACTCCGTGTCAGTCCCATCTAAACCGAACAGGAGGGACTTTTAGGGACTAAAAGTGGGCATTTGGGACTAAACCAAGAAGACCCCGAGGGAGTCTTTTTGCGACTTTTTCCAACAGTTACCCCTGCCACGCATCCCACCTTGTTTCTATTAGTTAATTACTAGGGGTAACATGGTCTTTTAGCATGTAATTTAATAACATCTAGTCCATGTTTAGTCCCTGGAACCAAGCATGTAGGGACTAGGGAGTTTTTAACCAAATAGGGCCTTAGATTAACAACAGCTAATGAGTTGCACGGGACAGTGGATGCACCAGCACCATGTGCATCTATCGATGTACTGTGGTCATGCACAGTCTATTGCAACAAAGAACAAACAACCAAGGAGCATATTTGTGTTGGTCCCAGTTTTGTTATCTTTAGACACCTTTCCCTATATGAGCGCAGCAAATCTAGTCCTGCTCAAACTCTACAGCCTTGTCCCTTCCTTTCCTTTTTGAACTAGTACTTTCGCCCCTTCCTTTCCTCTTTGAACCACGTCCTAGATTTATGCGATACAACTTTCCCCACTACTTTCCCACATTCCTTTCCTCTTTGAACCACGTCCTAGGTTCATGCTATACAACTTTCCCTCTTCATTTCCTCTTTGAACCACGTCCTAGATTCATGCTATATACAACTTTTCCCACTACTTTCCCCCACTCCTTTCCTCTTTGAACCACGTCCTAGATTCATGGTATACATGCAGCTAGAGCAATGCATGTGGAGTAAGTAAATTATACCTTAAGGTTCTTGGGGCATGGTTCGGTGGGCGACGGGACGACGGTGAAAAAGAAGGGGTCGGAGGCCCTCCCGCACCGCTGCTGGGTGGATAGTGAATAGTTGCGCCGGTAGTGGATTCCCTCCCTCGCCGACAGCGACAATGTTAAGCCTCCTTCCCTTCCCGGTGGACGGATCCTGCTGGCTCTTTGAGCAGCAGTGAGGGGAGAGAGAGGCCAACAAAGTCTTGTTTAGATCTGGAGAGGGCGAGAGAGTGTGAAGAGAGCACCTACAAGCGCCGAGGCTCCAGCAGGAGAGGGCGAGAGAGTGTGAAGAGAGCAACTACAAGCGCTGAGGCTCCAGCGTGTATATATATACTGGAGAGGGAGTGTGAAGCGTGCAAACCCTAGAAAACATTTTGACCAGTCAAAGAATCCTCCTGGCAAAAATTATGCTCAAGTGTAGTTATCGAACCCGAGAACTCAAGTTTGATGAGCGAACAGGCTAACCAGCTACACAACCCTCCTGTTATGTTCAACGAGAGGAAAATAACCTTTTATACATTCCTACATTCGTGTGACAAGCATGCCGTGTTTTGTGTGTGTGTGTGTGTGGGAGTCATTGGGATTTCAATCATAATCGTGTCATGTGGCTTTGGTGGTAAGACTATCCACAGTGGTGCAGAAATAATGCAGCCTTAGTCACCTTACCTCTCTCCACGTAGTACGTTGGGTCCCACCAATCAGAGGGTGAAACAAACAAATTAATAAGAAAAATTAAAAGCGCCAGCGGTGTATCTTACCTCACACATCTCGCTACTGCTCGGGAACACTGTCCAATTGATCCCTCTATTTGCTCACGTACTATTTTAAGTGAATCCTTATTATAACATGCACACAAATTTTGGGCACTTGTATTCGACTTAAGTCAGTGTGCCACCGTATCTCGTATACTTACTACTCCCTCCGTCTAGGTGTAATAAGTCACGTTAGAAGGTGCAACGGGACCAAGGTGCGTGCGTGTGCGTGTGTGTGTTTAACAGCATGTGTGTGTTAGAGAGTGCGACAAATCGACCTACTCCTACAGAGAGATGGTGTGTAGTGTACAATTTTAGCTACGAGAGTCGGTGCATCCTCTCATTTCTGGGCGTGTCTGATAGGGACATGCGGACAGCTGCCACGCCCACTCCTGACCAGCCTGGCCCACCCAAAGCCCCTCCATCGCCCACGCGTGCTTCCCGCCCGAAACGGTCAGCGCCGCTCCAAAGAATCGGTGCCGCATTCATGTCCGGGCAGAGCGGACGCGACCTCTCACTGGCGCAAGAGTGATGGTTGCTTCGTCCGTCCAACTTACTGCTGGGTCTATGTGATTTGACGGCTCATTGGTCTTTATTACTGAGGTGGTAGGACTGCTGGATGTCCCACGCTTTCGGTGAAAGGAGGTACTACTACCACTAGATTACAATTTTCTCCATTCTTACAGCGGAGGAGTGCAAGAGCAGTGAAAACACGCAGGCTCAATGATTACATGGCCCACCTCACACTATCACCGTGCGACACCTAACTCTTTACATAGTACTCCCTCTGTTCCTAAATATTACTAGATGAGTCCCCGCGCGTTGCCGCGGAACAGCGGTATATCTCTCTACGCAAAATTATCGATTTCATAGAACTAAAAAAAACTCTATAACCGCATGACAAATGTGGTAGCCAAACTAACATTTAGATCATCATTTAGATCATCCCACGTAAGGAAAAAAGATCAGCGAACTCCTACTGAATAATGGGATTATATTTTTCTTTTTGACATGTTAATGGGACTTAAAAGCTCACTTACATGCATGCTACCGGTGCATGCTTGCATGCAGCCATGTTGATGTGATTTAAAACCCACTCACATGCATGTGCCATGGTATTTTTGCATGCTTGCATGTGGCTTAGTGCGGAGCCTCTCAATGTCTAGATCAGACGACTATTATGGACTGATTTACTTCATCTAACGGCTACATCAATTTTGATGATGTGGCTCAAGGAGAGGGTAGAGAATTCCTAGTAGGGGGGGCTAGCTATTACTAGTAGATAAGTCTTTGTAGAGATTCCACTAGGTGAACTACATACGGAACAAAATGAATGAATCTACACTTAAAATGCATCTATATACATCTGCATGTGGTTCATGGTGAAATCTCTACAAAGACATATATTTAGGAACGGAGGAAGTACTAGTATAGTACGTGCTCTAATTTATCAGCGAGATAAATTTGTACAATGGTATGAAGCTTCCAGCTTCTGTTACATGTATCTTGCGTCCAAGGTTGCCCGTTGCGACATTTCATCAAATACAAAGGAGACTAACATGCATGCTATTGCATCTCAATGATTGACAGATCATACCAAATGTGTACTCCCTCCGTTCCAAAATAAGTGTCTCAACTTTGTGCAAACTTTAGTACAAAGTTGTACTACTACTAAAGTTGACACTTATTTTGGAACAGAAGTAGCTAAAGAAAAAACGATCCATGTAGTCTCTAGCCCTTGAACCGCGAACCCTGACCAGGCTTCAATTTGCTGGCAACGTTCGAGCTTCCTAATAAATGAAGTTTGCAACCTTTTGACCATCGGATCATTTTGTGCAGTTTCACCAAAATCGAGATGAGCATCCCTGTGGCAAAGAAATTGAAGAAGTGTGATTAGAATAAGATAACTGGGACTAGTTGATGAGACATAAACTCATCGCAAATACAGTACGCAGAAGCCAGTAGAGGTATGTGCGGGGCAAAGAAGTAGAGAAATATCCACAGGGAGTGATGTAGGCAGCTGGAGCAGTGGTGCAAGCCGGCTGTAAAGGGAGTTGTACCTGAGGGACATAGCTAAACCTTGAGGAGGGCGGCGGGAGGCAGCAACTGCCCACGTCGCGGCAGTGAGCAAGGGACGAAGGCAACCTCATCGGCTTTGTGAGAGATAACGGCGGGGACCCTTGATCGGGACGTGCCGACAGTGGGTTTTCGCCATCGGCGACGGCCACCGCATCTACACTAAGCATCCACCCCTTCCCCAAGTGGACATTATCCGCTGGGATGTTAGAGATGTGGCCACAGTCGTTTTGTGCGAGAGAGTGTGAAGAGAGCAACCCTAGCAAGCAACCGTGTAGGCTGGCCCGTCCTGACTATGTATATAGTGGAGCGGTTTCCTTTTCTCTCCATATGAACCTATCATATTGCGTATGTGCCACTGAAGAAAAAAAACTTTATTTATAAATGACGCGGCACCTACTACTCGTTCTCCTATAACCTTGTGCTTGGCATCTCCAAAATATTAACCTTGCGATTGGCTCTTCGCCTCTTTGGGAAGTCGAGCAATAATGGTAGTGCAGTATATATCATTCTGGCTATATGAGACCGAATGAACTGTTGCACGTCCACCACGTGGGCGAGGGTCGAGGTGCGAGGGAGAGTGCTACATACGGAGCAAAATGAGTGAATCTACACTCTAAAGTACGTCTATATACATCAGTGTTTGGAGTATGTACTAGTAGTTCATATTGAAATCTACTAAAGGACATATATATTCCAAACAATATGATATAATCTCTATAACCAAGGTAGTAGGGACGAGGAGTAAACGGAGGGAGTAGTAGTAAATTTTTCTCCTCGTCCTGCGAGCCACCGTGCGCATGGGCAAGCGAGCGGGCGTAAGGCAGAGCAAGCTTCACCTCATCCTACGAGCCACCGCGCCCATGGGCGGGGAGACGGCGTACTAAGCAAGCTTCTCCTTGTTCTGCGAGTTGACGAGACACATCAAAAGTACTCCAGTGTATAGAGCCTTGCCTCTAAGGTAGGCCCCACATGGTTTGCCTCTTTTTTTAACATAACACGTCAAGTCGCAATTTGTTTGTTCACCCGTGGTAGACGATCCTCCCTCCACCAAGTGGACAACCAGTACACGTGCCAAATTACCGTGTGGGCTGCCTTTTTCGTACAGAAATGAGCTCCACCGTGTACCCACGTGGGTGTAGTTGGGAAAGAGACGGGAGTACATGTGCAGTGCATGCACCTCTTCTCTTCCTGCATGTCCCCCACCTACGTGGGTGTGTGTGAGAGATACAAACCACGTTCGTGAGTGTTTTTTGTTTTGGGGTGGGGCGTGGGGGTTGATTTCGTGAATTATTTGTGGGAATATGTGTCGATGACATCTCAAACAAAATTTTGCATGCAGTGTGTGTGAAATGGAGGCCTATCCATATCATACATAGAGGGTCGGTCAATCCACGAGAAGAGAGGGAGGGGTCATAGCTATCGATAGAGTCGAAGAGAGGATCAAGTGGGTGGGTGCGAGATCGATGAAGAGAGCCATCGAAATTGTGTGTGTGTGTGTGTGCAAGTCAAAGATATAGGGCGACTGGCCTACCGGAACGGTAGAGGGCACATGTCAAGTTTGTGTGTGGTAGGGAGACATGACTAGAGCGCTCGATGTATCGGTGTGTGTGGGGGGAGGGGGGTGGGGGACAGGTAGGCAGAGGCCTAACTATAGAGGTAGAACGACTCGTATATGTGTTGAGAAGGAGAGACCCAGCTATGTCTTGAGGGTGATCGGTCGACATCCATACATAACTGAAGGACGGGAAATATGATGGGATAGAGAGAGAGAGGAAAGAGAGAGGGAGGGAGAGGGGTAGAGTGCTGGATGGGTGATGGAGTTGCTTCTCGGAGATGGTGGGAGAGGCCTACTAGACAAACTGAGGGTGGAACTGCAATGTTATCAATAAAAGTGGGGATGTGTTTCTGTGTGTGCCTGTGCGTGATAGATCTGTCGGGATGCATCCATGGATGATGAAGGGGAACCATGTGTTTGGTAAGCAAACCTAACTAGACCGGTAGATCAATTGTTGTTTGTCGGAGGAAGGGAGAGACACAACTACTGAGGTAGATCGATCGACGTGTGGGTAAAAACGAGTTATAAGGACCTAGCTAGGTATATGTAAAGCGAGAGATCGGTTGGTGTACGTCCATTTCTTAGAGGCAAATAAGGCCCAGCGAGATGGATAGACAGAGAGAATGGAGCTAGGAGGTGGTGCGTGAGGCCCAACTACTAGCTAGATAGGGGAGGAGTGTGCGGTTGTGAGATCGATGAAAAGAGGGGCAAGAGTTTACACGTGTGTCTTACCGTATGAGAGACACGAGGCAAGGACACATAAAGGAGGAGATTGAAGGTGTGTGTGTATGTTGCAGGCATGCATCGCTGGAGAGGTTTATCGATCGGTGTGTGTCAGAAAGGAGTTGTGGAGACTCTGGGAGAACGACTTAAAGAAAAAAAATGAATGTGCCCAGTGGATAGAATGCCGAGGGAGGGGGAGGGCGAGGAGGGCGTGTGCATGCACGAGAGAAAGTTAGTGGTAGATACAAAGGTTATAGGATTGTGTGGGTGTAAGAGAATAACAAAGATCATAATTTGATATGAAAGCGCTTTCATATATTTGAATAGGAGATCATAGTGTTTTAAACATTGCATGCATGAATATAGCGGTGATACACGTGATGTGCATATGTTATACCATAATGTGATAATGCATGGAGTTTGCAACTCACAGCTAAATGCCGAACAATCTAAACCATACTATACATCAAACAATCTCACATTTTATTTGAATTTGTGATAATGTGTGGTGTTTGCAGCTTACAACTAAATATCGAACAATCTATACAATACTATATATCAAACATTCTCACATTTTATTTGAATTTGTGGTAATGTGTGGTGTTGGCAACTCACATCTAAATACTTGTAGGCGTAGGGGGCGGGGCACCATACGTAATGTGATAAACACATTATACATATGAGACATGGTTTAGATTATGAAGATCTAGCTAGAGCTAGAAATGTAATGTGATTTGAAATCAAAATAAAGTGGATTCAAAAATTCTAGTTCGAGTTCATATAGTACACATAGTATATATGTAACTCGAGACTAATCATGTGGTGTGCTGTGAAGATTACACAAACGATGGTTTAACTTGACAATAATGATGATTGTAGGTATCATTAAGACAGAGAAACAAATTCAAATGCTTTGACTTCACAACAATCATTACTGTAGATTTTATTCAAATAGAGAAACGAATTCAAATTTAGTTCATATTGAAGCGGTAGTATATACGTTTGGAATGCACTAAAACGTTCATTTGAGTAGTAGGTTGCCTGCATTATACACGTAACGAAATATTTTAATTGAACATAACATGAATTCAAAGTTTTGAATGACATTTGTAGTGCGCATTGATTTGGTACAGTACACGTTAGGCTTGTCCAGAAATTTCAACCCGCGCCTTGTTAGCCCGAAATATTTAAGATATATCTTTGTCTCGTAGTGCTCCGACAACTCCCTTCATCTCAACCCGCGCCTTGCTATTCCGAAATTACAATGCGCGTGAAAACTCCCACCTCCTATGAAATCCCGACACGCGAAATGCCCGTGGTACCCCTGAACCGAAAGAACCGCCTCAGATCGGTGGGGGTACTTTCGTAACTTACCCCACATTTCGGACAAGCGCATCTCTAAGCCATGGTTCCCCACTGCCATCCCATCCGCCCACCCATTCGTACACCGAGGCCGCGAAAACCCGCGACGAAACCCCAAACCCTGCTCCATTCGCCACCCAGCCGGAGCCTCTTCCCTGACGACATCGTCCACAACAACACCTCGACGTCCCTCATCAACCGTACCAGATGAGGATTCATCGTCGATATCATCGTCCTACCGGTTCAGCCACCCCGTCCTCCACATCCAAGGAGCTGCCCCGATGTTCCCCTCGTCTTTCGGGTCACCTGCATTCCCACACCGCCGTCCTCACCTGCACCACCGAAAGAGCATCATCATCACCGTTTCCTCGGATGAAGCTGTGGCCTAATCGGTGCCATCAAAGAGGTTGTACACTAATCACCACATTTTCTTCTTGATTCGATCTCACGGTGCTGCCGGCGCTCGGTCCCGAGCCGACACGGTGCGGCTCCATCCACGGCGGCGTCACCGGCCACTTCCTCCACGGCTTCGCTCCCTCGGCGGTGACGTCCACATCAGTAGGAGCTACTGCTGCTTTAGCTCTCGCTCACGCTGCTGCTCTACTCTTGCTCTCGGTCCCCTGCCTGGTCTGCTCTTGCTATTGCTCTTGCTCGCGCTGCTGCTCTCGCTCTTGCTCTTGCTTGCGATGCTGCTCTGATTTAGCTACACTTCAGTCGACTGAATCGACTTTTGGGTCAGTC
>NC_041385.1:372356662-372366552 GCF_002162155.2 Triticum dicoccoides
CGAGGTGAAGGAAGAACCAGCCGCAGCAGGGAGGGGGGCTTGCCGGAGAGGTACCCCACTATCTATCTTAGGGTTCAGGATGGGGGCGGTGGTCGCCGGCGGTGGCGGGGCGTTGGCGGGGCGGTGGCGTGGGGATCGCCGGAGAAAAAGCTCGGCATGGGGGTGGAGGTTGAAGATGAACCGCAGGCCCTTGATTTTGTATCCAACAGCTGCAAAATCGACTGACCATAGATGAAAAAGTCAGTCGACCAACGTGTAGCCTCACCTTGCTAGTGCGTTCAGTTTTGACAGCAAAATTCAGTTTCGACAGCAAAATTCAGTTTCGACAGTTAAGTTCAGTTTTGACAGTTAAATTTAGTTTCGACAGTTAAGTTCAGTTTTGACAGTTAAGTTCAGAGATGAGCGGCTGATGTATTTTACATCTAGCACTTTGTGGTTATGTATTTTACGTCATGTATTGGAGATGCTATTAGAATTCCACTCATGTTAACACTGTTCGTTATCTCTCTTGTCCTGCTTCAGCCTCGGCATCGTACAACTCACCGGAGCTGCTCCAACGACGAAACCCTCCATCACAGCGGAGTAGTACCTCGGGCTCCATCTCCATACGCCTAAGATCTTCTTCCCCTCCTCCGACAGCAAAGTCAGCCGGAGCAACCTCACCGGCCAACCCAATCACGCTGAGACCGACATGGCTTCGCCAAAGAGGTTGTACACTTGTTGCATCTCTTTTTTACTCTACATGTTATATATGTTGTCCACTGAGCACACGGATTTGTTCCTTTAGTGTCTCCTTGAAAGAAAAAATGTAGGAATTTTAATTTTCACGTGTCCTCCTTTTCAAATTCCTATTCATGAAGCAGAAGACTAAGAGATAGTAGCATAATAGCATTATAACCATACACTTTCTTGTGGTTTGACTTAATCTCACCATGCTTCTTTGCATCCTGTGATCTTCCAATTGTTGTGAATCAAACACCCAGATTTGCAGAAATCCTGTGTTTTTAAATTCTCTGTTTTGCACGTGCATTCCTATCCTATTCGTCTCTATTTCCTATCCCTGCATTGTTGGAATCCTCCAATTCAAACGAGCACTTACAGAATTACTTCTCTTACAGATAGTTGTCAAAGAAAACCTTGCGTGGTTTGTCCCGCTCCTGCTGCGCTGTCGTCCACCCCAGCTCAGCTGCTCCAACGACAGAAGGGTCCAGCATAGCAGGGATCCGGCCTCCAGACTGTCTTTCGCCGCCTCAGATCTTCTTCCCTGCCGCTGGCAGCCATGAAAACTGCATTACCATCATCAAACGAGCAGTTGACCTCGAACACTACACGGGTCCACAAGAGAGGTCGCACTCTTTCGTGTCTGCTTACGTTATGCATCGCTTAATATTACATGCTACTTTATCATCCTGTTCCCGATTAGACTCTAAGTCAGCTCCAAACTAATGGTCAAACTTGAGTTTTTAAGTGGTTGTGCGGTACATATCAGGGCCGCTATCAATAGTATCTATCTACTATCTGGTTAATCTCTGGTGTCTACTATGAGTTTCATGTTGGGTGGGAAACAAATAGTAAAGAATCCATTATCAGTATTTTTTAACTGAAGCCATTATCTGCCTGCTATTATTGGTTTTGGGTCTATCCACAGGTTGCTACCATCACTCTGGATTTCTGCATGCACTCCTTACATAATCTCCATATGTTTTATTCCCATGCATGACAGTTATTGTAAACAATGGAACTAAACATGTAGAGCAAAAGAGACGAGCCTTGCGTGGCAATAAAATTTCATGCAGACATCGCTCCATGGTAGACGCAAAGGCAGCCCCCCTCCACGCATTTTGGATTGTAATCGAGAGGAAGATATCTATTCTGAGGAGGATTCAGAAGGAGAAGACAACTCCTATTTACCCCTTGAGGTCTTCGCTCTAACTTGGCATGCTGATGTTGGTTATATCATGCATATGGTGTCTTGCATTGCTTACTTTATACATCAAATATGTCATCTGCTTAGTTTAGACATCCTTTGTGTGAATGCCATCTGTTTAGTTTATTCATCGTTTATGTGAATTATGCAATGCCATCTTGTTTAGCCAGGCATCATATATGTGATTTTGCATGCCATCTTGCTTAGCCAGTCATATTATATGTAAATTATATCAGGCCATCCTTTTTTTGCGTTACATGTTACATTTGTCAACAATGTTAGTACATTCAACTGCTCTTCGTGTGCATCAGCCATTTGACACGGTGATGGAAAATTCTGGAGTGAAAACAAGGTCTTCAAAGCAGACTATGCTATCTGACGAAGCGCATATCTTGCTGGTTACAGATAGCTCCTCAGAGGAGGATTCAGAGACAGATGACCAGTCCTATTCCCCCTCCTTGAGGTGTATGCTCTAACTTGGCAGGGTTATGTTGCTCGTATCGTGTGTATGGTGTCTCACATTGCTATGTCATTTGATTAGTTTAGACATGCTTTGTGTGAATGCCACCTGTTTAGTGTCTAATTACCATATATGTGAATTATGCATTGCCATCTTGTTGCAAGACATTATGTATGTGAATTATACAATGCTATCTTGTTGCAAAGGCATTATATATGTGAATTAAGCAATGCCATGCTGTTTAGCCAATCATCATGTATGTGAATTATATCATGCTATCATTTTTTTGTATTATGTGTTCCATTTGTCGACAACCTTTGTATATTCAACTACTCTTCCTGTGCATCAGCCATTTAAAGCGGTGATGGAAGTATCTGGAGTGAAAAGAAGGTATTTAGAGCAGACAATGCTACTTGCTGAAGCAAACATCTTGCTGGTTACAAAGAGCTCCTCAGAGGAGGATTCGGAGACTGATGACCAGTCCTATTTCCCCCCTGAGGTCTATTCTCAAACATGGCAGGGTTATATTACACATGTCATGCATGTTGTCTTGCATTGCTTAGTTTTTACATCATATACGGATTCCCATCTGCTTACTTGCTTACTATATAAATTATATATATGAATTATATCATGCCATCATGTTTACATAGTACATACATATCATCTATCTGAATTATGGCATGGCAACCATTTAATAAAGACATCATATAGTTATATCATCTCATCCTGTTTAGTGTTTACAGTCATCATATTTTGAATTATGGCATTCTATCCGTGAATGTATGTGAATTATGGCATGCCAACCTATTTAATAAACACATTATATAGTTATGTCATGTCATCCTATTTACATAGTCTCATATTTTGAACTATGTCTTTCCATCTTTTTTAGTTAGCCATCATAATGTGAAATTGTGTCATGCTATCCTGTTTAGTCAGCCATCATATATGTGAAATTGTGTCATGCTATGCTGTTTGGTTAGACAACATAAATATGAATTACTTCATGCCCTTTTTTATTCCCCACTATCCATTGCACCTGTCTAGCATACAATGTCTATACTTTCAATTACTCTTCTTGTTTATCGGCCATTTGGATTGGAGAGTGTGATGGCAGTATCTAAGGGAGTAACAACAAGGTCTTCAGAAAAGATAGTGCTACCAGTTGATGCAGATAGAACCACGGTTGTACTTGCCCAAGGACCAGATCCACCACACATAACCCAGACTCTCGCAGATTGTACCCTACCCAGTTGGACAGAGAACCAGTTACACCCCTTCTAACACCAACCCCGGTAGATAGTAACCCAGTTACAGTTGACACAACACTGTCTCCACCACAGAGCACCCAAACACGAGCAGTTAGTAAGGGAACTGCAGTGCCCAAAGCACGAGGACCACCACTCCGAATCCCAACTCAAGACTTAAAGGAGAAGAAGATTTGTTCTCAGGTCAGGTTCTGTAGCTATGGTTCATACTCCTTTGTTGTTGCATTACTGTATTTACTCATACCAACTATTTTCAAATTTGAAGGATGGAATTGAAACTCCAATGGCACATCAGGTATGTTTTAAACCTGTTTGTTTAACTGGTTTGCTGTTGTAACCTGCTCTATGTTGATTTCAGTTTCAATTGAATAAACAGTTATGTTCTCATGTCATGCACATTACACGTGTTGTTATTGCTCTATAGTTACCCACACTTATATTCTGTCTATTCTACTTTGTCTTGAACAAATATTATTCGAACTGTGTCTCTATCTTGATTTGGCAACAAAAACTAGAATGATATAGACCATAAAGTGACCATGGTACATAGATATATGTTTGTTTCATGCTGTTATCCTGTCCACTTTACTAATGAACTCATTTACCAAAATGAGTTTCATATACAACATGGTAAACATGTGATGTGTCTGCTTGTTTCTCTTTTAGAATGCAGACAAAATATTGGAGAACAGTACCGCATTATCCAATGGTAAAGGAAGTAATGCAGATAAGGTTCAAGATAGTGAGAGACATCCCTATTGGTCTCCAAGGAAGATGATAAAAACTATCTTGACGACAGTGAGGGAACCCGAAAGTCCTGTCTTGATGTAGTGTTCGAGCTACTGGCCACTACTGCTGGCACAAGCTCTTCGAACTCGCTACCTGAATCAGTTCGTCTTCTTGAGTCTCAACTTAAAGTTGAAAGACATCGATCAGATGTGCTGCGACAGGAAGCTGAAGGACTGAGGAAGTCCCTGCAGAATTCAGATGCATATTTTCTGGTGCAACAGCAAGCGCTGGAGGATTTAAGCGCCAAACAAGAGAAAGTTAATAAGCTTGCTAAGCATCTTGCCAGCATTATGGGTACCGAGGATATTGTTTCTTGAGATCTTCTGAAGTGGTTTCAGTTCTGGATTTGTTTTGCTGCGGCGTTTATTTGCGCTGGTCGCCAACTTTGACAACTAGTGTATATGATATGCTGCTTTGTTCCCTATATTTGCACTGGTGGTGAACTTTGATGCCCAGTGGATGTAATATGTGTAATAGCCGTGATAGCCTAGCATTAGTTGCTTGTTTATTTATTTCCTTGTTGTATTGTTTATTTGTTTGCTTGTAGTCATTGCAGTTCTTTTTCCGCGGTTTGCTAGTGGCTGCAATAACCTATTTTTTAAAACTAGGCCACAATAACCATGGGCTAATATTTACTGTAGTGACACTGGGCCTCCTACTGGCCATAGAAACAGTGGGCCTTCTACGGGCCGTAGAAACAATGGGCCTTCTACGGGCCGTAGAAACAATGGTCCTTCTGCGAGCCGTATCATCAATGGGCCTTATACGGGCCGTATGATCGATTGGCCAAACATGGGCCAAACAGACCGCATTATGGCCATAAACGGGCTAGAGTTGGAATCGTCCGTTCATGGGCCGACCATAACGGGCCATCATTAATAGGTCGTATTTGATGACGCTATGAAAACGACCCAACATATTAACGGACCACAAACGGGCTGACTGTAACCACGGGCTGAATTTGGCCCACAAGCAGAAACTGACAGTAACGGGCCGTAAGTAAACGAATGCTGGAAATGAGCCTAAGAATAAATGGGCTCTGAGAAGGCCGAAAGATAACATGGGCTAGAAACGGCCCAACAGAATAACGGGTCGTTAATGGGTATAAAGTGATACACTGTTCATTACAGGCCAGTTTCACCACAAGCCGTTAATGCGTGTAAAGTGATACACTATTCATTAACAAGCTTTCCATGGGCCGGCCCGCCACCTTTTGACCAAGTCGAACGGGCCGGCCTTTTCACAGGAATGGGCCTCTGCTGGGCCGTGCCACGTGTCGACGTATCATAGGCGCCTTACGTCCAATGAGTGGATGACATCTGTCCCAACGATGAGCAGACACGTGTTTCCTCCAGCCAATGATGATTTTACACATGGAAAATCCCCATTGGCCGGGGCTGTTAACGGGTTATCGGATCCAAAAGCCGACCCGATAGCTTAACGGTGTTCCGTTGCGGTGGATGCCACATGTTGGTCACCCTTGACGAAAGCACTTCTGTGACGCGCGATTTATTGTCATGGAAGTGGACACTTCCGTGATGATAATTTTGGTGATGTCATGGAACACTTCTACGACAACACAGGTATGACTATCTCGATTCTGTCATAAAATTGTCATGGATGTACATGCATGACAAAAAAGTGACCTACTGTGACAAACACGTATCATCATGGAAGTGTATTTTTTTTGTAGTGTAAGCAAGCTTCTCCTCGTTCTACGAGTTGACGGGACACATCAAAAGTAGTACTACATAGCATCTCCAATGTATAGAGCCTTGCCTCTAAGGTAGGCCCCACATGGTTTGCCTCTTATCAAATGGAGAAACCATAATGTATAGAGACTCTAACCAGCCTCTAAGGTGACGGGACACATCAAAAGTAGTACTACATAGCATCTCCAGTGTATAGAGCATTGCCTCTAAGGTAGGCCCCACATGGTTTGCCTCTTATGAAATGAAAAAACCATAATGTATAGTGCTCTAATCAGCCTCTAAGGTGGGCCATAGCAGACATTTAAATTAGCACCACATTTGTCCAATTAGTAATATTTCTCTTGTACTTTCTTATGCTTCCTAAGGCTAACAAGTGGGACCAGATGGATTGTTACATTGTTAGATGCAGCTTCTAAGGTTAGACGCGATGCTAGCCAATTTTATTAGAGGCAGTTCATGCAATTTATAGAGGCCTGCCTCTAAGAGGAGAGAGAGGGCTTAGATGAAACAAAAAGCATACATTGTGGATGCCCTAAGTGCCTACTGTCCGGTCTATATGACCCAATTTGAAATCCGTAATGTATCCATATAGATGTTTAGTGGTGGAATAAATTTGTTACTTCCATAGTTCACAAAAGTACCGAGCATGTGCGATGGTGAATGGAGGGAGTACGATACCATTATTACTACAGTTCTTTTTTAAGGGTTGTAGTAGTCCCTCCCATTCACATGATCACATTTTAAGCTTCAATAAAAACGTTGCATGCAAGGATTAAGAGAAACCTCAGCAATGCATGTACTCCCTCAATCCATATAGGGTCTAAAATGCGTTTTGGAGGCTAACTTGGACCACATGTTAGAGCAATAATATGACATCCAACTTACACAAATCTTACCATCAAATTCATACATGGTCATTGTACTGCTAACACATGCATGTATTGCAGTTAGTACGTACATGATACACACTCACTATCTAGTAGTACTAGTAATCTACACTACTACTACCGTGAGGCCATCCAACTGTGTCCCGGCAGAAGACCACAGACACCGATTATTCGCTCATATTTAAATTTGTTTTCACACAACAAAATATCCATGAAAACGACACATGGCAAAATTTCACGGCGAACGAGGGATTTGAATGTGCTGGGAGGGGTGGGGCTGGAAGGGATTGTTTGGATCTTGCCTGGGGTAGCCAAAATATTAGCGACCCTTTTGTCCACCCGTGCCTTTCCCACCAATGAACGAGGTAGAGCTCGGGTGCTCACGCATCCTCCAGCGCACGCATTGGAGACGAGCTCGCACGAGTTGTGTCTTTGTGTCCCACCTCATCGCTTGAGATGGACGCATACCGACCGGCGACCCGCAAATTACGCCATCCAATCATAGCCGCACACATTATGACAGCAACTCAACCGGACGAAATTCATGCAAACACGGTGATATTTCATATAAACAATGACGGAATTCATATAAAATTCCGGATTTTCATATAAACATGATGGATTTCATTACATTTGAATCAACTAAGTAGTGCTACTCCTGAACAACATAGCTATAATAATACCTAGCCTAAATGGTCGCCCGCGGATCCATTTGTCGGCAATATAAGGATCCGGCAAGACACCTATTGTGTACGCCAGCGTTGCCTCAGTGGTGGCCTTCATGGGCCCCAACTGGTGGTGGCCTCCCGTGTTCTACTTCTCCTCGATGATGGCGGCGGATGCATAAGCGCTGGCAACCGACTGGCCGCTCTCTGTGCACCCGACTTTTGTCTCTACTTGCATGGCGTGACCACATGCATGGGAGTCTCGGCCACGGACACGGGAGGCGCGGTCACAAACACGGGAGGCACGGTACGAGCGGGCGGCGTGGACGGCAGCGACAATGCCCGTGCTCCCAGTCGTGCCACCGTGGAGAAGCTCGCCGCTCCTTGTCGAGCTGGCCTGGAGCAGCGAGTTGCTGAACCACGAGCCAGCTTGGGGCAGCAACTAGCTCCGTCGGGCAACGGGATGGAGGTGGATCAGCGAGTTGCATAGCTCTTATCCAGCGGGCTTGGCGGGCCACCCAACAGGCTTGGATGCCGGATAACTACTCTTTGTGAGCCATTGTAAGAGTGGAGAAAATGGTGAAGGAGGAGATAGGGGAGCGGCGTAGGTGTGCGATTCTTGGCCGGCGACTGGCCTCGTTTAAATACGAGATTAAATAGATGGCAGACGGGTGGAGCTCGGTCGGTGTTGCATTTAATGCCGGCCCGGTCATGAACGGACGTGTGGCTGGAGTGGGTTTCATGGAGGCGTTTGAATGCGGCAAGGAGGCGTGTTCAGCCAGGTTGGCAGCGAGCGGCGCCCTCGACTCTGACATACAACACCGCACCGTTCTTCCAGTGACGTGTGGGATCGTTGGGTACCTGGCCTGTATGTTAGTGACCCAACGCAGGCAGCACACGATAGAGGAGCTTTTGGTGGGCCAGGGCGGTAAGAAGCGGGCATTTCATAAAATGATGATTGTTCATTGAGTGTGACGTCATCTAATTCATGTAGGTCGATAAGCCTACTATATAATGTAAGAGAATTTTAAAATTTTCATATATATGTTGATAGCCCGTTCGATAAATTGTGATTCATAAAGTCTGCTGCAAACATCAATATTATGCTTATCACAGATAAGATTGATTAATACCCGTAGCAATCCATGTCCTTAACAAAGGGTGCATGCATGTATAGGTTGAGCATGTGTCTTGCGTCATGTGTTTTGTGCATGCAGGCGCACGTGTTGCGTGCGTGCATGTGTACATTTCAGTGTTTCATGCATGTGTGCATGCGTGCGTGTGTTCATGCGTGCATGTGTACATGTCAGTGTTGCACGCCTGCATGTGTGCATGTGTTCGTGCAAGTGTTGCATGGGTGCATGTGTACGTGTGAGTATTGCATGCATGCATGCGGGCGTTGCGGGTGAGGGAGTCCTAGATTAGGGGGTATCCGGACAGCCGGACTGTGTACGACGTCCGGACTATTGAAGCGTGAAGATACAAGACTCAAGACTTCGGCCCGTGTCCGGGTGGGACTCTCCTTTGCGTGGAAGGCAAGCTTGGGGATCCGGATATTGTGTTTCCTTCCTTGTAACCGACTCCATGTAAACCTTAGCCCTCTCCGGTGTCTATATAAACCAGAGAGGTTGGTCCTTAGGAGACCGATCACAATTACAATCATACCATCATAGGCTAGCTCTTAGGGTTTAGCCTCTACGATCTCGTGGTAGATCTACTCTTGTACTACCCATATCTTCAATATTAATCAAGCAGGAAGTAGGGTTTTACCTCCATCGAGAGGGCCCGAACCTGGGTAAACATCTGTGTCCCTTGCTTCCTGTTACCATCAGCCTTGATGCACAGATCGGGACCCCCTATCCGAGATCCTCTGGTTTTGACACCGACATTGGTGCTTTCATTGAGAGTTCCTCTATGTCGTCACTGCGGGGCTCGATGGCGCCTTCAATCGTCAACAACATAGTCCAAGGGGAGACTTTTCTCCCCGGACAGATCTTCGTGTTCGGCGGCTTCGCACTGCGGGCCAATTCACTTGGCCATCTGGAGCAGATCGATGGCTATGCCTCCGGCCACCAGGTTATGTTCGGAAACTTGAAGTACACAGCTGATATTCACGGAGACTTGATCTTCAACTGATTTGGGCCTGCGCTAGGGGCACCGAACAGTCACTACGAGCACA
>NC_041385.1:372366715-372384100 GCF_002162155.2 Triticum dicoccoides
CGAACATGGGTCTCACCTCTGAGGTGGCCTGTGATTTCGGACCCCCGGATTCGCATCCAGATGTTGGTTCCTGTCGGCGCGCTCCCGAGCCCGCCGAGCCTGGGCCAGCTCCGGTAATGGAATTCACCGCTGCGGATATCTTCCGGCACTCGCCCTTTGGCGACATGCTGAATTCGTTAAAAACTCTCTCTTTGACAGAAAATTCCGGGCCGAACTATGTCCAGCTCGAGTGGGAAGCAGGCGACGAAGAAATTTGTTACCCACCCACCACCCACTTCATATCCACGGTTGATGATTTAACCGCCGTGCTTGACTTCGACTCCGAAGGCATCGACAGTATGGACGACGATGTAGGAGAAGATTCAGAATCTATGGGGTACCAGACTTCCGCCTCGTCACATGACATATACATGGTGGATACGCCCAAGGAGGACGACGGTGACAATCCGGAAGATAAAACCCCCGGGCAAAAGCCAAAGCGACGACGCAGACACCGTTCCAAGTCCAGCAACAGTAAAAATATCAGCAAGAGCGCCAGAAGGATCAATACTCTGGTCAACCCCGAAGGCAACAACGACCATATGGAACCAGCGATGGAGCAGGACAAACTAGGTCAAGCCGAACACAGTTCGGAGCAGACGCCCGAGGACAATGATCCAGAGGGACGAGTTCATCAAACCGGCCCAGGGCAAGAAGACAATCCGGACGATGATGCATTCATCATTCCGGAAGAACGTGTTGAACGAGATAACCTCCACAGAAAGCTTATGGCCACAGCGAGAAGTCTGAAGAAACAGAAGCAACGGCTCAAAGCCGCACAAGAAACGCTCAACCGCAGATGGAACAAAGTGTTAGACACTGAAGAAAGATATGGTGACGATTGCCATACAAAGAGCTATCCAAAACGCAAGCTACTGCCATAATTCGATGATGAGGCCATTCCACCAAAGACTAATACGACTGGGAGGCCCAACGTACCGCTCCACAACTGCAACAAAGCGGCTACCGACGCCGTGTACGATCTACATGAGCACCTGGATAAAAAAGCTGGTGCAGCTAGGTCCATCTACGGGTCTAAAGGACACACCCCGGCGAGGGACTATGGTCATCACAACGATTATGCCAATGAAATACCAGTTTGAAATAAACACCGGACACAACAACAGCCGATGGCATGCCACAGCACGTCCAGATAAAGAGGGGCTGCTCACCCCCTGTGCTTTACCGAAGAGGTACTGGACCATGAATTTCCACAGGGCTTTAAACCTGTGAACATAGAGGCATACGACGGAATGACAGACCCAGGGGTCTGGATCGAGGACTTTATCCTGCATATACACATGGCTCGTGGGGATGACCTCCACGCCATCAAATACCTTCCCCTCAAACTGAAGGGACTAGCTCGACACTGGTTGAAAATCCTCCCCGTAAATTCAATTGGGAGTTGGGAGGAACTCGAGGATGCTTTCAGGGCCAATTTTCAAGGGACTTATGTCCGGCCTCCTGATGTTGACGATTTAAGTCACATAATCCAACAACCCGGAGAGTCCGCCCGCAAGCTTTGGAACAGATTTCTCACTAAGAAGAATCAAATTGTCGATTGTCCGGATGCCGAAGCCTTAGCGGCATTCAAACACAGCATCCGTGACGAGTGGCATGCTAGACACCTCGGCCAAGAAAAGCCAAGGACAATGGCAGCCCTAACAAGCCTTATGACCCGCTTTTGCACGGGTGAAGATAGCTGGCTAGCCCGTAAAGGCACCAGCGACCCCAGCACATCTGAAATAAGGGATGGCAACGGCAAGCCACGGTGCAATAAAAATAAACGCCAAAACAAGGAAGAAAGCCCGGACAACACAATGGTTAATGCCGGATTCAGGGGCTCTCGACCTGATCAGCAAAAGAAGCCATCTAAAGGAAGCAAAGAGGGACCGTCCGGTTTGAACAGAGTCCTGGACAGACTGTGCCAAATTCATGGCACCCCTGACAAGCCTGCGAACCACACGCATAGAGAGTGTTGGGTCTTCAAACAGGCTAGCAAATTAAATGCCAAACACAAGGGAAGGGAAACACCAAGTGAAGATGAGGATGAACCTTGCCAGCCAAACACTGGGGGACAGAAAAAATTCCCGCCAGAGGTTAAAACAGTGAAGATGATCCACGCGACTTGTACATCCATGAGAAGGCATGAACACGCGCATAGAGACGCGTGATATAGAGCCCATCGCACCTACACTTAACTACTGGATGTCTTATCCGATCACCTTCGACCGCTCGGACGGCCAAACTAGTATTCGGCGTGAAGGATCAGAGGCCTTGGTGCTCGACCCAATAATCGACGGATACCATCTCACGCACGTCCTCATGGACGGCGGCAGCAGTCTCAATCTAATATATGAGGACACTGTCCGCAAGATGGGGATAGACCCATCAAGAATTAGTCAAAAGCAACACCACCGTTGAAGGGGTGATACCAGGCGTTGAAGCCTACAGCAGGGGCTCCATCATACTGGAGGTAGCACTCGGCTCTCCAAGCAACTCCAGAAGCGAAGAACTACTCTTCATCATCGTACCCTTCCAAAGCAACTATCACACATTGCTTGGAAGAACGGCCTTTTCCCGCTTCAACGCATTGCCGCACTATGGCTACCTTACACACAAGATGCCTAGTCCACGTGACGTCATCACCATTAGTGGAATAACAGAGCGCTCTTCACGCGCAGAGGAATACGCGACGACCCTAGCGGCCGGACTATAAGGGGCCTCCAATATATAAAAAATGACTGGTCGTTAAGACCACAGACACGGTTAGACGAGTCCGGTAGCCCAAATCGAACCAGGGCACCGTATATATAATCCCATAGCGGATACCAGGGGCTATAAATACTTAATAAAGCCCTGCACTTGGCTCAACCTTATTGGCAGGCCAACATCTTACACTTTACTATGCATCGCATACTTACGTTGTACTCTCCTATGAGTTTTCTTTTTCCACAGACAATGTTCGCGCGATACCCTTCCAGGATACGGCACAACGGAGACAAAGGCGCAGACGTGCAGCAGGGCCCCGTTCAACATGTTTATTTTTAGATTAAGCCCTTGTGTAAACCTTTTCTATTGCCTCTTGTTGTTTAACCGTCCCATGGGTTCCATACCCATAGAGGATTACGCCGTTTTTGGCATTTTTCCATGACAGATTAACGCGCGTACCTGGAAACACAGGGTTTATAATGAATGGGCATTCTTGAGCCCATCATCTATTATAAAATCTGAATACCTTCGGGAGTGTTCGGCGTCACAAGTTTGGCCTTATATGCATCAGCTCCGAATCATGTCTTTGGTCAAATGTTGGGTTTTCCCGGCTCCTGGGTTTGCCGCCTTACGTTTCGTTATTATCATCTAAGGTGGCCAAAGGAGAACTACTGCGATTGTGCCCTGGTTATTCCGGATGAGCACCTCAGTAGAGAAAACCGAAAACTGACTGTCATGATGCAGCGAGAGACTATTCAACCACTCGAAGACTCACCGGAATCATTAGGATTCCTCCGCATTAATGAAGTGCCATTTCCCGGTCATGTACATACGCGCCCGTATTCGGATGCACGCCAAGGTACCAGGGGTTACATAGTAGCCCCAATGTTAGACTCCCGTGGCTAAGCGAAAGTGTTACATCTATATAGTCCGCTTGCCTAGCTCGACGTGCGATCACCTCCTTAATGGACCAAGACATTGGATCAAGTGTGATTAAGCATATTTTTCGCGAACACCCCCGCATTGTATGCGTGGGGGCTGAAGCCAACGACTGCTAACTTTCGGATTACATATATATATATATATATATATATATATATATATATATATATATATATATATATATATATATATATATATATATATATATACAGACGGTCTATTCTACTAATATTAGCATAATAACTATTCTGCACACCACTTCCGCACTGCACGCTGAACGCAAGTGCACTGCATCTTCTTTACATTGAGCACTGCAATGCTTCACGGGAGAACTGCTTCATTTTCCGGTTTTCCGCCCACGAGTTCTATGTGGAATCGGGTGTCGCGGGATGATTGAGTTTGTGTCTGCATCTCATTTTAGCTTTATTCTTTCTGATTTATAGGAAAATATACTAGAGTGCTTGCAAATCGATGGATTTGGCGGATGAGCTTTCTCTGTTCGTTCGTGTTCGTGTCAGATGCGATTTTTTTTGTGCTCGGATGATGTTATTTAGTAGGAATTCTTTGATTGCGTTCGTTTTAATCGGTCCGTTCACTCTATAATTCGTTAATTTTTAGGAGTTAGTTTTCAATTCTTGATATGTTGGTTGTGCGGGCGGGTGAGCTTCGTCCGCTCCTCTGTTCTTGTTGATTTTTTTGATTTTTGCCCGTCCACGCGTGTTTGAATATTGTAATTACTGTTGCTGTAGGATTGAATTTGTTGTATTGCGGGTATAATTGTCATATTTTGAATCGCGTTTTTTAAATGAAAGGCGATGATGTTCGTCAAGTTGCCATATCTTCCATGTAAATTTTTGCGGGTGTATTTTTCGATGGTTTAGTGGCTGTAGAATTTTTAGGCGAGTTATGGAAGTGCGAGTGAAATTGACACCTCTATCAGTCTATCACATTGTCTGTAGTTTTACTGCTTTAATTTTATTTGTTGAAGTCGCGGCATACGTTGTAGAGCACTGCATTTTCTTTGGTAGTGTACTTCGTTGTAGTTTTATTACAGTGGTTATGGTTGTTTATGAGATTTCTCCTTTTCGTAAACTACATTCTGTGTTTACTACATTCTGTGTTCTAGATGACTGCATAATATGCATTTCTGTACTGCATTAGCAGTGTTGTTAATGTTCTATTCTGCTATTAGAAGGGATGGTCCATGATACGCTTGTGTTAACTGAATAGTTATTATAAGAATTTTTTTGAACTGCATACTATGAGAATTGTTTTTGAGCATCATATGTTAACTGCAAAGTTTCAACCATTTGCATTTCCTTGTTACTGTTCGGAGGGCTGCCTTTTATTATTATTAGTACCACACTATGTGTTCGAGAGAACTGCATTACTGCCAATAGCAACTTTTTCTAAAAAGGATGATAAAATGACGTAGTTGAGGTTGCATACTTTAAATAGGCATTGTTCAATTTGTTTGATTGACATAATTTTAAAAGCATACAGCATAAGCAAAGCATTAGAAATATTGGTTGCTTCATATTATACAGCCTAGAGTGCAAATATTGTAAACTTGATGGAGTCTTCTTCTTTGTAGAAAAAGACCATGGCCACTTCTCCGGCCTCAAAGCCATTGTGGGAGACAAAATCTTTCCAACCAGTAGTTATGTTGATGCAGTCTTCAGAGTCGATGTGTAGTCAGCTTCCATGTCTCCATAGCCATTTTTTGTTCTGTCTCCAAAGTAAGCTTCCCTGAACTCGGAGCATGAATTTTTATTGCGGATGGCAGTTTCTGCATATTGTAATGGGTGGATAAAGAATTTATAAGTAAACAGCAAATGTTTTTGTTTTATACTTAGTATGATTTGTTTATGTTTACTTAAATAGTTACATACATATGATTGTATTTTGTAAAGTAGTTGCAATGTATGAACAAACTTATGTACACAATAGACTCCTAGTTTTACTGTGATATATATTATACTGCAACATGTGTGCACTGCAATGTCAGTAACAGTGTACTTCTCCAGCATGTTAATATAACTGCAACGCTTACCTACTGACCCTTTTTTTTGTACATATGTCGATACATGGTGTGGTACTGAAGAAAGATAGGTGGAAGCATCTAGTCTTAATAGCTAACAGATCTGAACAACAATACAAATTCTGTTTTGTATTTTTTGTTGATATTACTTAACAAATTGATTGAACTATATATTCAGATGTGTATTGCAGTCTAGATTATGTCCAAAAATTGTGAGTGGAAAACATACCCAACTTTCCTGTAGATATGTGGTTGTGAGGCGATGAAGAAATGGCGCACGAAACCCCCTGTTGGGTATCATCAGGCAGCCGAGCATGCTGCACCACTCGGTGTTGGTGAGCTGTAGGCCTTCTGCGTAGACACATGTGTCCGCTATCGGCGCCATCCTTGCCAAGCACCCGCACTTGCAGTCCATGGCGGGTTCAGTGGAATTCCAGAGAAGAGCTATGGATGTGATGAACCCTAGATCTACGTTTTGAGGAAAATGAGGAACGGGGGGAGGAGTTGTGTTAGTCTGTAGCACGAATGGATAAGTTTTTATGCAACCAATTGAGCAATGGAAGTAATAAATGTTGTGGTTAGCGTTAGGTGGTGGATTGGGTCCGATTCAGTGAACACGAATGCATTCAAGAAGGAACAGTACTGCTTACTTGAGAATAGCGAACTGCATTGTCATATCACGACGAACTGCGAATGCGTGGTTGGGCCTGTGTTTGTGTATGGTATGTGGCATTTTAAAAAAAATCAGTGGCCTCTCTTTTTTTTGTTGGCCCTGTGTTCTGGTAGTGAAGACGCAATTGGGCCCAGGTCGGCCTGTGAGCACACGGCTGGTTCCTGTTTCGCTGTGTGTGAGTCCTAATGTTTAGTCCCACCTCGCCCGCGGAAGGCGCGCCAGACCTGTTTATAAGCGTTGGCGAGGCATACTGGTCGAACTCCTCTATATACTTATCTGGGCGCTTATACACGGCGCTCGCTGCTATATGCTCTATGACCTGTGGGCCCATGTGCAACCGGCCCCATGCACTGTGACTCAGAACGACTCGCCTTCTATGGGCGTAGACCTATTACGAGACTGGCTGGGGCCGGTTCCACCTGGGTGGTCAATTTTTTTTTCTTTTTATATTTCTGCCCTGTGTGTTTTTTTTCAATGTTGGAGTGTGCACTGCATTGATCAGTGTTCTGTACTGCATTGTATACGCACTGCGTACTGCATGTCGGATGAACTCGTCGGATGAACTGCACGATCGCGCTGATGATGCGGTTGTGCGGATCGTGGGTTGGTTTTGCATCTGTGATCGTGGGTTTGTGGCGATGGAACTGCTCCGATCGGGTGTATGTATGCGAACGTGGTTTTTTTAAGGTGGGTTTTTTTTATCAGCACATTTTTTTAACCATCACCTTTTTATATTCGAACGGGCATTTTGTCATGTTTTATAGATGTATACTGCGTGATAACGTAACTGCATTGCTTACAATTACGCACTGCGTCGCGTACAAATCAGAACTGCAACATTGTATACATGTGTGTACTTCATCGTTTTTTGCGTGTCTTTGCTATATGCTTCGGCAGTCTGCATTGCGCACCGGAATGCACTGCATACTTCTACCGAGCCGTACTGCATCTTGTTTTTGCCAGTACTTATTGCAGTCCCTGGCACGGGACGGATAGGAAATGGGGGGTGGCCCCCCCCCCCCCACTTTTTTTTCGAACTTATTGTTTTTTCTTGGTTGGTTTTGTTGGGCCTGTGTTCGGGTATTTCAGAGACGCTTGTACATTGTCAATTTTTGGGTGCCTGGTGCCGGTATCATTTGGGTGATCAGTTTTTATTCTTTGTATGTTTTTTATGACGTGGAGTGCACTGCTTTTTGGTAAATCATCGGTGTAGTGCATTGATCATGGTTATGTACTAGGTGTGAACTTCATTCCTTACTGCATGTACAGTTCTCATTTTTGATCCCGTGTTTTTACTTTTTTTGTAATTTTCAAATGTATGGGACTGCACTGGTTAGCAAAATACGACTGTACTACATTGTTTATGATACTGTACTGCAAGTTCGTGTACATCCGCACTGCGTTAACTTATTCCGCGTTTGCATTTTTTTTCATTCCCGAAAAGAAATGCATAATGGCGTACTGCATCCCGTATAGAAATGCACTGCATTTTTCCAGCAGTGCGTACTGCATTTGTTTTTTTGCCTGTGCTTACTTCACTGTACGGGAGATTAAAGGGGAGAGCGGAGGGGGGGGGGGACATTTTTTGTGTGGCACTTAATTGAAGGTAGACTTCTTGTTTTCTGGATGTGTTTTCTTAACATGCATTTTGTTTTTCATTTTAACTTTTTTTACGAACTGTATGTATTTTATTTGTTGTTTTACCGTTTTGAAATTTCATGATTCTTCACACAGAACTGCATCATGTGTTTTTTTGTTGTTTTTTAGTAATATGTGCGTTTTGATGTAGACTGGTTTATTTTGTCCGGGCTGTTTTTGGGCCGGCCCGTTATTTGTGACACTTTTTGCGAAACGCGGGCCTCCTGCATGTCGTTTGCACGCTATTCCACCGCTCCGGTGTCAGAGAAAGAGACCGAGAACAATCCCCTCTCCTCTCTTGCAGTTTCTCCCGAGGCATCTCTCCCTCGAGCAAAACCGCCGTCCGCACGCAGCAATCGCCTCGCCCGGAGAACCGCCGCCCTCAAGAGGTCCTTATTCCTGCATTCGGCGTCGCTGTCCGCTCCGTGAGCCCTTGCCGTTGCGCTCCCGCAGCCCTTTCCCGTCCCCTCCCCCCTTCCCCCTTCCCGCCGCAGTCGCTGCATACTTTTCTTCGGTACATTCCGCTTGGCTCGGTGTTGATTGTCCCCTCACCTTGTTTTTGTTCTTCTTGTAGTTGTTGTAGCTCTTTATTCTTGTGTAATTTTTCATAGGCAGTCGATTTTATCTCGTTTTGAAGTCGATAGTTGTTTGTAGCAATGCGGATCTAGGGTTTCGTGAGATTTTCGCCGATTTTGTTGCTTATGTCTGTCACTTCGTCCTTTGTGTTGCAGAGAAACTCTATGTCTTCGCCGAGCAGGCAGGGAGAAGGAGTTCAGGGTATGTGGAGTGCTTATTCCTTAGGCTTTGTTTATTTTGTTTGGTGTTTATCTAGTTTCCTAGTTCATCCTGCATATTGGGTTATGCTTTGTTAGTTGTCAGCGTTTGTTTGCATTATTTTGTCATGTGATGTTTTTGTAATTTCTTTTTTCTTGTCTTTTTTTTTGAATCCAGCAGGTGATTGCAGTGCTCATAATGATACACCAATTGTCTCTCCTTGTCCTGGTGGTAAGGATCATGGTGTCGAGGGAGGACATCAAGTGAATTCGCCGATTGAATCTTCTCCTATAAGTGTGGCCCCTCCTTCTGGTATGTGATTAATTTGTTTATTTTTGTGTATGCTTTGTTTTATCTAGTTCGACATTTTTGTTGCGAACAACCGTGGATTTAGCATGTGCAGCACTGCATTTATTTTTGTATGTGAACTCCACTGTATGTATGTGTGAACTGCATTGTTGTTTTATTCAAGTTTTTTGTGCAATGCATTATTTTTTATTTTGAGTTTATGGTTGGAGCACTGCATTTATATGTATAACTGTACTGCATTTGTTCTTTTTGTGCAATTTTTAACGAGGATAGTCAAACTTTATTTTGACGCAGTGTCTGTTTTCCATGCTGGGGCGCCTGAGTTTGAGGAGGTTACTCAATTGATTGACCATTATTTTGCAGAGGGTAATGTTGGTGTGAGCTTTGATCAGAGACGTCCTGTCTTGTCTGAAACACAGTCGCAGTCTGTTGATGGTACAGAGGAAGTTACACAGGATTGGATGGTCCCGAAACAGGTTCGTCAATATGAGTTGAAGCAAAGCAAGAAGAAGTTGAGGTTTGAAATTGAGTCAAAAGAGTTTGCTGAGAAGGAGAAGTAGAGGAGATCTGGAGATGGTGGCAATGGTGGTAAATTTGGCAAGATGAAGAAGAGGTTTAGTACTGTTGCTGAAGAAGGTGGTACACCTCGGCGGAGTCCACGTGTTGCTGGAATGAAGAAGAATCTTGGCAAGAGAACCGCTGAAGCTGGCGGAAGTGATGATCCTCAGCGCAAACGACTACATGTCACTGAAGGTCCCAATTCTGATGACGACAACTTTTTGCTTGCTGATTATGTGAAGGGTGTTCATCCTTCTAGACGCAAAGACTGTGGTTCATCTAAGACTGTACCCAAGCGTGCCCATGATGATGTCGATGAAGATGTTGGTGGTGATTCTGGCGAGGAGGTGGATGCTGCTCTAAAGGTTTGTTGAAGTGCACTGCATTTGTTTCCTTCATTTTGTTATTCTTTCTGTATTTTCTTTTTTTTATGCCTAATCTTCTAATGTGGACTGCATTTCCCTTTACACAGAGGAAGAAGTCTAGTAAGAGCAATGCAACTAAAGATGATGGTGAGGGAGATGATTCTCGATTTAACAAGACCGTGCGTTTGTCACTTCCCACTGTTTGCAAGGCTGCTTCTTTGTTGAAAGAGGCGCATTGCAGCCGTGTTAGGGATGCTGGATTTGGTGTTGTCTTTGATCTGACAGTAAAGAAAAATTTGTCGCGCATTCTTATGTGCTATTTGATGGGAGTGATTGACCCTGCCACTATGTTAATGGACTTTGGGAATGGCAGGGTTCTTCAAATCAATCATGATGCACTTCATCACATTTTTGATTTACCTATGGGAAGTCACACTGCACCCATGCCTGCTTCCAGCGGTCATGATGAATTGTTGACTGCCCTCAAGGATGAGCTTGGCTTTGACCGTTCAAAAAGTATAGGTGTCAAGGACTTGCTTGAGAAGTTGAAGGTGTTGGTGGAGGAAGATGATTATGTGAGTGTTGACCTTGCTGTGAAGGTGTTCTTCCTTATACTTTACCAGAATTTGTTGTGCCCGGGGCCTGCAGTTCGTTTGGGTAGAGTTGCTGCGATGGTAGAGAACATGGATTATGCGGCTATGGCTCAGATGGACTTTTGTCAGCTTGTTGTTGATGAGTTGCAGGCAGCTGTTGTTAGGTGGCAATCAGAAGGCAGCAAGCAGAATTGTGCAGAGGGTTGTGCCATTGTCCCCCTGATTATGTATCTTGACTGCTTGAAGCTTCGCAAATTTTCAGTCATGCACATGTTGACGCCACGTGCATCATACCTGATGACCAAGGACCTGATGAAGTTGTACAATGAGGATGTGCTTGTGAAGGGAAAGATTTACTTGGAAAGTTACAAATTTGGGAAGCTGCCGGTTAGTGCACCTGATTTTTTAATATCAGATTTTTAAAAAAAAAATTGTGCAGTCATTATAAATGTGAACTATTCTAGTACTCACATGTGTACTTCTCTTTGTGTGTTCTCTTTTTTTGCAGTGGAAGGCGTCAGGTGATATTGTGTACAACCGTCCTGTTGCAGTTGTACACGGCAGCTCTAATGCGGGGCCTAGCACTCATGATAGGTTTTTTGAGCCTATCTGTAGTCAGCTTCCTGGCTGTGATGATGAGGTGCCGCATACTCGTGGTTTCATGCCTCGACAGATGTTTGATAAAACAAGCTCTTATAAACAGACATTTGTTGGCGGCAAAAAGCATGAGGAGATTGATGAGCTTCTTCTGAAGGTTTTGAAGCTGACTGAAGATTTGCCAACCTCTGGTGACAGGTTGAGGACAGTTGCTGGTTTTTTCCCTGTTGGCCATGGCCCACGAGATGAAGATATTGTTGCTGCTCACAATTTTGATTGTGGTGTGATCAAAAGCCTGAAGATTGCAGTGACAAATGTTCGTTCTTCGTATGCTCAATTGAGACATTCACAAGAAGAAAAATGCGGTCGGTATAAGAAGGATGTTGGGCATATTGTGGATGAAATGATCCGTCAAGACGCTGGCGTTGGTCCTGATAATGTATGTTCTATGTTTTTTGTGGCTTTGGACCTCTTTTTGTGTATTATGTTGACTGCTCCTCATTTTTTTGTTATAGGCTGGAGTGGAATCTTCTGGTGTCGATGGAACTAGAGATGATGGGGTTGGTCAGGTATAAATACTCCTGCCATATCTGTTCTGCCATGCTTCCATTTTTCTTTGAAGTTACATTTGTTTGGTTCCCATATTTTTCTTGTGTACTTCTCTGTTGTGAAGTGTGTACTGCTTGTGCATGGTTGGAGTTTTTTCTTTATTGGTTGGTACCATCTTATTTCTCTTTTTTGGTTTGTTCTATGCCCGTAGACTGGTGTCGCTGCTCGTGATGTGCACAAAGAGACTTACGATGGCTCTGGGAAGGATGAGGTCTTGGGTGATGCAGCGTCCCCTCTTGATGTTGTAGCTGATAAGGTATAATTGTATTACTTGTTCTGTTAGTGGGTTATAATCTAATTTTTTATTGTCTGTTACAAACTTGATGTACGCTGTTATGTTCATCCATATGCATTTTCATTTGCGTATGTTAGCTGCAATAGTTTTACATGTATGCTCTTCACTGTTTGACATAAGTGAACTGCAGTTCTTTTTGGCATGCGTGATCCATACTTATTTACATAAGTGACCTTCAGTAATTAACATAACTGAAGTGCAGTGTTTGTCAAATGGAACTGCATTTCTTTTTTTATGTATACGTGGGTTGCAGTTGTAGTTGTGTATGACACACGTGTGTTGGTGTTGTTTTGTATATGTGGACTGTAGTTGTTATGTGTATGTTGCCAGTAGTCTTTTGACATAAGTGTGCTGTGTGTTGTTGTGTTAGTTATCCCCATGCTTATTTTTGTGTTACTGGGTGTTTTTTAAACTTTCCACAGGTTGGAGAACCAAACGTGGAAGTCCATGTTGATCTGAATCAGGGCAGTTGTGCTGTTGATGGCTGTGCCAGTGTTGATGCTTCTGTATCAGTTGCCGTTGAGTGTGCAGATCCTTCTGTAGCTCAAGGATCCTGTGATGCTGTTCCCACCAGTCGGCATGAAGATTCTGATGTTGGTATTGAAAAGCCACTGGAGAATGTTGCCCCTGCTGCTAGTGTTGTTTCTTCCCCTGTGTCTCTGGTGTCCAATGATGTTCTGGAAGTATTGATAGTGGAGCCTCATGTAGTTGAAGTATCTAAGGAAGCTGCTGTTGACCAGACTATTGTAAATCAAGAGAATGCTGATGTTGCTGCAGAAGGAAAGTCCAGTGAGGTTGTGGTGGATTCGTCGCAACCTATGCAAGAAAATATTTTGCTCAGTTCTCAAGAACACCAGCCTGAAGACTCTGACACTGAAGGCAAGAGTTTTTTTTAAACGGTGCAGTTTGATGTTTTTCTCATTCATGTTGTTTAATTACTATGGTATCTGTATTAGATGTTAAGTGATAAGTGAAACTTTGATCTTTTGTCTATGATTTTCAAAATAGCTAGCAGAATTCCCTTATCTTAATATTTAAACTTCATTGTTTGGATAAAAAGTGAACTTCATTTTTTTTATTGCAGATGATGAACGCCCTGTTGCGACACCATCGAGCATTGATCCAGCTCTTCTGAAAAGATACAATGAGTTATACGCTGCTGTTACAAGGGCTCGGAAGGACAAGAAGAAGAAGTATGGTTTTTTAGAAATTGTTTTGTTCATATGTATTATCTAATTTTTGTATTTACCCATTTTTATTTGTTGTTATTTTTTATAGTATCTTATGTTTGAGTTTTTCATGAAAAATTCAGGGACATGATTGCTTTTAAAACTGAGATGGGTGATATTAGCATTGGCGAAGTTGGTTAATCCTTTTGGGATAAAGGGATGCTCACTACAAGGCTTGTAGATCTTGGGGTTTCTTTGCTGGTAGATAAGTTTAAGAGATCTCGGACAATGGTTGTCCCGTACCATATTTGTGTAAGAATACAGATTATTTATTTATTTTTTTCATTTTCTTTTCTGATTTTGTGCGACGACTTGTTTTGCTTATTTGATTTTTGGTTTTGATTTGGCAGACAAATATTTGGAATGGTGGTACTGTAGGCAGGAGTGTTAAATTGATGTTTTCTTCAAAAGCCGAGGAGCGTGTTGATAAAAAGGATATGGTGAGAGACTTTTTTATGTGTATTTTGCCTGTTTTGTTTTTATATCGTTCTGTTTTTTCTTGTTATAATAATTTTATTTATTTTTTCATGTTTCCAACAGGTCCTTTTTGCAACTTTTGATCCGCCAGATACGAGGGATGGTGTTGTTCATTATTGTGTAGTTGCGTTAAACGTGAAAGAAAGGCGGTTTGAATTTCATGACTCGCTCAACAAACCTGGCAGCCCTGATGCGGTCAGGGTTTTTAGGAGGATGGTTAAAAATATCAAGCGTGCATGGAAAGAAGGTAGCTTGAGTTCTGATGAGCCGCTAAATCCTCCCACACTTGATGGATTTGTGTTGAAACATGTCATTGTCCCAATGCAGCCAAATGGGTGCGTTCTTTACATCCCTTCTGTGTCATACCGTTCAAGTTTTTTTTTCACTTAATTTTTGTGAAACTGATGTTTTTTATTCTTTTTATTGCAGGCATGATTGTGGATTCTATATGTTTCAATTCTTGCAGACATGGGATGGTGTTCGAGTTGCTAAGTTTGGGGTGGAGCACATTGGCTACATCAGAAAGGCCATGCTCTATAGCTGGCTAACATCGAGGAAGTGTTGCCTTGATTTAACATCACTTCTAATTTTTGCAGATAAAGGTTGTTTTATTGAACTTCTTCATCCTCGCTTTATTTTATTTTTGACTACTGCTTGGTTCCGCTTCTTTATGGGCAAGTGGGCTGCATTGTTATTTTTATATGTGGGCTGCATTGTTGTATACAAGTGCGGGCTGCATTGCTGTAGAGAAGTGGGCTGCATTGTTATTTTATATATGGGTTGCATTGCTTTTATACAAGTGTGAGCTGCATTGATGTAGATAAGTGGGCTGCATTGTTATTTTATATGTGGGCTGCATTGCTTTTATACAAGTGTGTGCTGCATTGATGTAGATAAGTGGGCTGCATTGTTATTTATATGCGGGCTGCATTACTGTAGATATGTGGGCTGCATTGATGTATACAACAGTGGGTTGCATTCTATTTATTTCTCTATACATGTTTTTAGGTTCTTGTGTTTTGTACTGAGTGCTTCCATGTTTTTTTGCACGTTTTTAGGTTTTGATTGGGGGCTTCATGAAGGTTGTACGTCATTGTTTGAGTCCCAGGGTTCTGATGTGGTTATGGAGGATTGTGTCATTGAAATCTCTCCAGATAATTCTGGTTTGAACACAAATGTGGCGTCTGGACCTGATGGTGGAAGTGTCTCTTGACCTAGCTCTCCACATGATTTATATGATGTTGATGATGATGATTTTGTTACACCGTGTGCACGTGTAACTAGGACTAGGAGTGCAGCAATTAATCGTCCTCATTTGGATGAGGTTGAAGTATTTTCGAACAAGAGGGCAGGTGAGAGGGCTTTTAAGTTGAGATGCTCTATAGAGAAATTGAAGCCTTCGAGGTTCAGATATATGGATGAGGCGATTAAAATAAAGGATCTTGTTCTCAGCAAAGATTTTGTAACCAAACACCGCGAGTAAGTTTTTTATGTGATGTGTGTGCCCTTTCATGCTTTTTGTGTGTTTTGATTTTTGTTCTAATTTTATTGATCCCATCTGTGTATGTTTACTGCAGGAACGCGTTCTTTATGGTGCATGGTCCTTTTGGTGATGATGTCGATACTTACAATTTCGACTATATCTATGATACATTTGGCAAAGGAGCTTTAATGGATTCGTATATCATGGATTTTGTTATCAAGTACTGGAAGCAAGACCCTGAATTGGGTTTAGCTTATCAATCCGGTGAACGTTTGCTACTTTCACCTTTATTTATCACGGTAAAAGTTTGCTGTCATTCTTTCCTACTGCACTGGCTTTTTCATGTCCATGCCTGCTTGCATTGTTTATTCTTTTTTTCATGTCCTTTTTTTGTTCTTTTTTGTGTACAGTACGTTCTTCAAATGGAAACCTCTGTGGCGAGAGATAATGACGGAAATCCTGTGTTGCCAGTTGTGCATAGCTCGTTTGTTTTAGAAGATGCAGTTAATCAGTTCAAATTTTTTGTGAACGACGGTGCAAACCTGGTAAATTCATTGTTTTTTGTCATTTATTCCTCCTGGTTTGTTGCATTTCTTTTTATAGTTATTTTTGGAACAGTGGTCCTGGTGGTACGTGTTGAAAGAACTTTTGATTTCATTTTTTTATGCGAACAGATTATGATGGCGCGATTCAAGGATGGTCATTATTCCTTATACATGATGAACCAGCATCGCCAGACCCTTGATATCCATGACAGTAGGAAGTACACTGGCCATCCTGATGTCACAACAAGGTGGCGCAGGACTGACTACCACGCAGATTGCACTGAAGTGGTATGTTATTTTTTCTTTGCCAACCGTAAAGCTTTCTTTGTGTTTCTCCCACTGTATTTTTGTATAAACTGCAATTGTTTATGTAGTGAACTTCAACATATGCGTGACAGAACTGCATTTTTCTCACGTGCACTTAAAAGAGGGATTGTTTAGATGTTTGAGCGCAACTTTTTTTGGGGGTTCGTTTGAATATCAACTTTTTGATCCATGATGTGTGTTATTCTTACCTTGTGCTTCTTTTTTTTGCCAGATGAGGAGGATGACTCAGCTGCTGAAGGTGATTTATGGTGAAAAAATGTATAAATCGAAGAACCTTCCTGACTGGGTTAAATTGGCAGAGAAGCCATCTTACCCGGTCGTGCCAGCGCAGGGAGCAAATGAGTGTGGGATCTATGTTCTAAGGATGGCGCAGTTGTATGACGGCCAACGTCTAGTTGAGAAAATTTTGAAATCCGACGTAACATCTTCTCTGTTTTCTTTTTACTTTTTTGTTCTTTATGACAACCTTTTTTTTAATCACTTGTTTGCATTTGTTTTCTTTTTTTCAGCCTGCTGCTGAAGATTGGAAGGCGGAGTACATGTTCCAGCTGCTGTTCAATCCTTTGAACATGTTGTGTTATGAAGACGTGCCTCTTGAGTTACGTAAACTGATTGCGGACCTCGGGCTCACTTCCCTGTCGCAATCGCGGACGCAGTTGCAGACGCAGTAACAGTCATTTGGGGCACTGTTTTTCTACTGGATGCAAAAGGCTATGCGTGGACAATAGCTAGGTTTTGATGTTGTGTTTGTGTGTGCTGACTATGTATGAAAAAGACTTTTTTGTCGTTGTGTTTTCTTCTTGTTCGTTTATGCGGCAGTGCATGTGGATGAATTTGTATATGTATGTGTATTTTTATATCAATAACTGATACAATATATATAAGTGTATACTTCTATTTTTTGTTGACTACCACGGTCTATGCGAACTGGCATTTTGTCACGCTTATATGTATGATATGTGTTTGATGAACTGCATCGCATTTGATGCCGAACTTCTTTGTCCAATATAAGAGAACTGCATTTTTTTGGCATTCAAGCAAAGTGCTGCACGTGTGTGCATGCCGAAACTGCATTGCTTTATGACACCGAACTGCTTTTTTTTGTCAGAACAAAAAACGCATTACTTTTTGCCTATAGTTGCGGTTTGTAGTTGGTTTTTTATTTGTTTGTACGTTAAG
>NC_041385.1:372384110-372397086 GCF_002162155.2 Triticum dicoccoides
AATGTCCGCACTGCACCTGTCAACCAAGCGCACTGCGTGCGTTAGCGTGAGGCCGGGCAGGGGGTGGGGAGGGGGGGTCGTGACCCCCCTCCACATCCCCCTGCGAGGCCGATCCTGGAACGAGCCGGAGCAGGCGGCGACGCGGCTTGCCGCGGCGCCGCATGCGTAGGCGAGTCCGTCATACCCCGTCGCCCCCCTGTCTATCTTAGGGTGTGGGGGGTGGTGGTTTTGCGTGCGTCCCCTTTGATGGAAAAACAAAATGTCCACACTGCGCCTGTCAACCAAGCACACTGCGTGCGTTAGCGCGAGGCCGAGCAAGGGATGGGGAGGGAGGGTCGTGACCCCCCCTCCACATCCCCCTGCGAGACCGAGCCTAGAACGAGCCGGAGCAGGCGGCGATGCGGCTTGCCGCGGCGCCGCATGCGTAGGTGAGTCCGTCGTACCCCATCGCCCACTGTCTATCTTAGGGTGTGGGGGGTGGTGGTTTCGCGTGCGTCCCCTTTGATGGAAAAAACAGAATGTCCGCATTGCGCCTGTCAACCAAGCGCACTGCGTGCGTTAGCGCGAGGCCGAGCAGGGGGTGGGGCTCTTGTCGTTCTTCAGTTATGTGTTGGGGCCCTTGACATTTGTACTGCTTTCACCAACGTTGAGTACTGCACTTCGTGTACCAAGTGTTTGTGTTGGGGCCCTTGTCGTCGTTCTTCATTTATGCATGTACTGCACTTCACGGATACACTTGTTGAACTGCCTTATGTTGGTTCTGTGAACTGTATTGACATTTGTTTAGAAATGTACATGGATTATATTTTTTTAGATATATCAATATTAATTTTTATTTTTATATAATTACTATTTTTTGTGGACTGTTATGTTTTGTATGTGCATACTATGTTTTGGTGTCACTCATTAAATTTTTCAAAGTTGTGTATATACTTGTTCTAATGCAAACTAATTTCTGCGAAAGCAATTGATCACAAGCAAACTTACATTGTTTTTATAAAAGAAATATTCGATATGAAGCAATGGACATTATCAAAATCTTGCATACATGAAACAAAGAACACCACAACGCTTAAAGTAAAGTGAGACTAAACACAGCTCTGATTTTTTTTCTAGTTGCTGTATTGGATTACAGTCTTGTTCTTCTTCTTCTTTTCTTCTTTGTCTCTTTTTGCCATGTCTAGTCCCATTATGACATCGTAGATAATTCTCCATGACTCATATGTTGTGAATGCATCTATTGCTGCATACTTGATAAGCTTGTTTGGCAGCGGGCAAAATCCCCACAGAGTATGATCCTCCTTGCGGTTAATTTTTTTCTTCATGTCATTGTAGTGAATGTCTATCATCCTGCCAGCAACATCAGCCAAAGAGTCAAACTTCTTTTTATTGTATGGGTCTCTCCATTCAACCTGAATATCAATGTAGTTGTTGGAGTTGATCTCCAAACCAGATACCTTCAGCTTGCTTTTGTCTCCTTCAATAGCGAATCCGACGAAGGTGTACTCATCATTCTCAGGAATTTGTCTAGTTCCATTGGCCTGCAATATATTTGTATAGAGTGAATATATTTTATTTCTTTAGAACTAGCAATGTTTTTTTGTGTTTTTCTGAAACTGAACTGCAATATGGATATCTGAATCTGTTGCATTGAGCAGTTGCTAATACTTTGTTCAGCATAACTATTAAATCTGATAATAGATTGCATAAACAATGCATGTTTGTGTATGCTTGTATTCCTGAACCTAATTTCATACATGTTTTGTATGGTAATGTTGCAATGAAGAAACTATAATTAAACTGCGTGTATTGCTAGATAATATCATTCAAGAATTGAACACATGAGTGACATACATGGAGCCAGATCAAAACTGTCAATAAATTCATATGCCACGCTTTTTCAAGAATGAGAACCAAAGGTTAAATATTATGGCAATTGCAGTGAAGAAAATTTAAAATCAATATTGGCAAGCAACAGTTATTCTTACCTGTCTTTAGCTGCAGATATGTGGTAGACAAGGCATTCTTTTTCTACGCATAGCTGTAGTACCGCTGCACGCTGTGGCTTCTTGTAGTGTGTGTACTCGACATCAACGCTGACTAGTTTGATGGGCATTCCGCCGAGCTTCCTCCTGAACGTGGACAACATCTTGTCCACGTCTTTGCCCTTGCTTGTGCAAAGGATGTGGATCTTGTGATTGCCGTGGAGGTGGACGTCGTGGAGCTCCCTGGTGTACTTGCGGCGCTGCTTGCACAGAGGTGCATCCGCCAAGATTCTCGTGTGTTCTCTGGTGTTTATTATAGAGAGAGAGGTTAGTGAAAGGAAGAGCAGAGAAGAAGATGCAATTGGGTTTTTTGGGGGGAAGAAGCAGTTGTGTTTTCTCCTCTGCTCTCCTTGACAGGACGTGGGAGAGGTGGAGCGGGGCGGTAGCGTGGTGGGGCTCTGTTTTAAGTTTACGTGGCAACTGCCGAGAGGTTCTGCTATGAGGAGGCTCTTGCTAGTGCGTTGGAAATCCAGAACGTCGTCGCCTCTTTTTTCGTGATTAAATCAATGTATTGACGCAACTGTCAGAAAATGTGATGATTGTGTTTTCGGTCAATTGTCCAAGTCAGTGCACTTCTTTTCTACCAGAAACAAACTGCTCAGGTCCATGTAGTGTACTGCAGTTTGGTTCACACAGATGTACTTTTTTTTCTTCTCTTGATGGTGTTCTTTCTTTTCTTTTCTTGATCTTTGTGGTAATACAGCGTTTGTGTGGATGGAGGGTAATGTGGATAGGGGTTGTCGGAGTGTTTTTGTTAAGTAACAGGGCTACATTCTTTTTTCAGCCAGCATTGCAGAGAGAAGATAACTGCAATTCAGAAAAAAATAGTTTGTGCTTCCACGTGGAGAACTGCGTTGTTGTACGTCGCTGACTGCATCTGTACGTTGACATTGGGCTTCCTGCGTTTTATTTATTAATATTCTTACAGTGCTGACGCACATTTTATTTTGTTTGTTGTTATTCATTTAAGAAATGTTTGTCATTTTTTCTTTTTAATGTTTTATTTTTGAACGTATTGTTTTTTCTTAGTGGGCTTTGTTGGCCCTGTGTTCTGGTAGTGAAGACGCAATTGGGCCCAGGTCGGCCTGTGAGCACATGGCTGGTTCCTGTTTCGCTGTGTGTGAGTCCTAATGTTTAGTCCCACCTCGCCCGCGGAAGGCGCGCCGGACCTGTTTATAAGCATTGGCGAGGCATACTGGTCCAACTTCTCGGTATACTTATCTGGGCGCTTATACACGGCGCTCGCTGCTATATGCTCTATGACCTGTGGGCCCATGTGCAGCCGGCCCCATGCACTGTGACTCAGAACGACTCGCCTTCTGTGGGCGTAGACCTATTACGAGACTGGCTGGGGCCGGTTCCACCTGGGTGGTCAATTTTTTTTTCTTTTTATATTTCTGCCCTATGTGTTTTTTTTCAATGTTGGAGTGTGCACTGCATTGATCAGTGTTCTGTACTGCATTGTATATGCACTGCGTACTGCATGTACAGTTGTCATTTTTTTTGTTTCCGTCTTATTGCTATCAGTTAATCTTTTTTCCCAATGTATAGGAGTTCACTGCTTTGTAAATCATACCTGTACTTCACTCATTATGGTTCTGTGCTGTACTTTCGTGTACTTCCATACTGTATTGAATTATTTTACGTGTTTTGCGTTTTTCTATTTGTGTTTTTGCACTTCTGTATTCCTTTTTTCAAATTTATGTTCGTGCACTGCTTTGTTGGGTATGTTAAGACTTCATTCGACAAATTCAGTGTACTGCATTCGTGCGCAGCTTGCACTGCATGCGTCCTGTTTGCATTCTGTACGACAATTTCATCACCAGCAATCTAAGTTGAACAGAAAGCAAACTAACATAATCTGAGTTCATCATTACAGGCGATTGTGCATGGCAAGCAAACTAGGTTCAGCACACAAGCAAACTAACAATACATAAGCAAACAACACAAAGCAAATTTGATGATAATTCTACAATAACGCTGGCATTCTTGGCTCCTGGCCGGCACCATCTTCTTCTTCACCAGTCAGGCTCTCCCCATCCCCAGCTGCTCCTGGCGCGCTTCTTGGGTGGCTCCTCCTTCTCCAGCTTTGCACGGCGAAGGCCGTCCTGGGTGAGGGTGATGCGGTTCCATATCTCGTACGCTGCGTAGGCGTCCTTTGCCGCGTACTTGATGTGCCTCCTGGACAGAGGCAGGATGGCCCAGTGCTGGTGCTCGGCGTCGGTGATATTCTTCTTCATGTTGTTGTAGTAGTCGTCGATGAGCACGCTGGAGACGTCTCCGAGGGAGTCCTACGGCTTGGTTGCGTCGGGCACCCTCCACTCCTTCTGGATGTCGACGAAGTTGGCGACCTCCAGTTTGACGCGCTCGAGCCTGGTTTTGTCGCCGTCGATGGAGAAGCCTGCAAAGGTGTACCTGGGGTCGGCGAGGAAGTTGTCGAAGACGGTGCACCTTTCAGTGTCGCTCATTTGGAAGAGCAGCACCGGGTGATTCTTGTCGATGGAGAGCTGGCAGAGGGCGGGTTTCTGCGTCGCTTCAGGGTCGTTGTCGTACTCGAGATCAATGCCGACGATCTTGTGGCGCTGGAGGCTGAGGTGGCGCTCGTACTGCGCGAGGGTGATCGCCATCTGCTTCTTGTCGTTGGTGTGGATGACGTGCAACTTGGTGTTGTCGTGCGCCTCCACGGCGTTGTCGCCCTTGTACTCGTTGGAGAACGTCATCGCCGATGGTGGGAGCGCAATGGGCACTTGTGTTGTTGTGGATGAGAAGGCCGATGGAGGGCGCGGGGTGGGATGGCCTCGTCGGATGAACTGCACAATCGCGCTGATGATGCGGTTGTTCGGATCGTGGGTTGGTTTTGCATCTGTGATCATGGGTTTGTGGCGATGGAACTGCTCCGATCGGGTGTATGTATGCGAAAGTGGGTTTTTTTAAGGTGGGTTTTTTTTGATCAGCACATTTTTTTAACCACCATTTTTTTCTATGCGAACGGGCGTTTTGTTACGTTTTGTAGATGCATCCTGTGCGATAATGAACTGCATTAAAATATAGTCCTGCACTGCATCATCTAGAATTCAGTACTGCACTTGTGTATACATGTGCGTACTTCACTGTTTTTTGAGTTTATTTATTCGTGTAGGGGTAATCGGGAACTAGATTGCCATACCGCACTGCATCGTGTAACGTAGTGCACTTTATTGTTTACAGCTACGTACGGCATCTTGTTTTTGCTTGTACCTGCTGCAATCGCTGGTACGGGAGGGGTAGGGAAAGGGGGGGTGGGGGGCCATTTTTTTTAAATTATTGTTTTTTCTTAGTCGGCCTTGTTGGGCCTTTGTTCGGCTAGTTTAGATACATATTTGGGTCCAAGTCGGCCTGTGAGCACGGCTTTGTTCCCGTTTCGCTGTGTGTGCATCCTAATGTTTAGTCCCACCTCGCCCGCGGAAGGCGCGCCTGACCTGTTTATAAGCGCTGGCGAGGCATACTAGTCGAACTCCTTCGTATACTTATCTGGGTGCTTATACACGGCGCTCGTAGCTATATGCTCTATGACCTGTGGGCCCACGTGCAACCGGCCCCATGCACTGTGGCTCAGAACGACTCCCCTTCTATGGGTGCAGACCTATTACGAGACTGGCTGGGGCCGGTCGCACCTGGGTGGTCAATTTTTTTAGTAAATAATGCGTGCACTGCATTAATTTAGTTTCAGTACTTCATTTGCACGCATACCGTACTGCACATTTTCTGGGCTACATTTTTGTGCACTGCATTGGTATCATTTTTCTTTATTGTGTTTCCTCTTTCGTATCCTTTTTTCTTAGTGTACGGGTGTGCACTGCATTCGTCATAGTTCTGTGCTGCAGGTGTACACATCTTGCACTGCGTGCATCCTTCTTTGTGCCAAAAAGCACGTACTGCACTTCATGCACACATATAGTGAACTACCTGGTACGAATTTGGAGAATTGCACACATAAAATGGTCCGTGGATTATAATTTCTCAGAGTGTTATTTTTTAATGATCTGTGGTTTTGTTCGTGGGAATTTCTGCAGTCAAAGTACACCTTATTTTTCCATTCCTCTTTCTATGGTAACATAAGCTTTCATTGATTGTTCTTTATTCTTGGGAACATAATTTCCATTAAGTCCCCTTTAATTTTCAGTTTTGACCTTTTTGCATTCCTCTTATATAAATGAAGGCTAACTTATACCCTTCGTTTGCATTTCATTTTTCTCCTCTAGCCGCAAGTTCTCTCCTTTCTCTAGGTTTTTGTTGCGATGGCTCCAGGCCCCTGTGCGTATCTCTTCTGCTATGGCCATGGTTGTGGTGTGCCGAGGTACTGCAATTGTTTAGCTTGCTCGCAGGCCCGTCGTGCTCGTCGTGTTGGGAAGCTATTGTGCCGAACTGGGCGAGCCGAGCAGCTTGCATATGGTACAGTATTCACAAAAGGATTGGATATGGGCCAGATCAACATATCTGCCTTCTATTCTGCGCTGCTTCACCGTGACCTTGGCTGCATGAGTCCTTTTGCCCATCAGCTTACGCCGACAGATGTGGAGACTCACTACAAGATGGTATGTTTCGTTAGATATGAATTTTTTTCTTAGTGTTTTTTTGTAGTATTTTAGGAACGCACTTTTTTCTTTGTGTTTTTGAAGTGTACTGCAATGTGTTCTTATTTTCTTGTTTTTTTTCCTCGTGTGCATGTAGCTTATGTTCTAGTTTACAGGTTAGAATATGTGAACTGCTTATATATTAGCTGAGCACTTCATATTTCTACATTTTTTCCAATTGTGTATGGTGTGTACTACATGTAGCTAGTCTATAGCACTGCATGATTGTTTGAAGAGAACTGCATATTTTTAAGTTCCATACTGCATATTGAAAACGTTTTATATGTACTACTTGTTGGACTGTTGTGCACTTCATCTATCTCTGTTCAAAATATGAGAATTGTACTGCTAGTTGAACGCTTTCATCTTTGTGATGTGTTTTGTAATAAGCACTTTTGTGATCTGAACCGCTTCAATTATTATCCAATGGTAAATTTGTGTTTGCATGGTTACAGTATGTGAACTGCTTATATGTCAGCTGAGCATTACATGTTTCCACATTTTTTCCCAATTTGCATTGTGTGTACTACATGTAGTTAGTCTATAGTACTGCATGATAGTTCAAATCGTACTGCATTTTTGCAAGTTCCATATAGCATATTGAAATGCATTTTATATGTACTACTTGTTGGACTGCAGCGAGCTAACAGCATTTTTTACATGGTTTTTGAATCAAAATGTGTCAATGTTTTACTCAAGACTGCTATATATATATATATATGGTATACTCTATATACCATTTTCTTCTTGCATGGTTTACACAAAATTTAAACTGATAAATAAGTCATAGAGTTAAGCAAATTGCTATGCATACGATTAATTTATTGTTTGTTCATCTATTTGGTCGTTAGCTTGCTGCTTCTGCGCGGTGACTGGAGCGTGTCTAATGTTGCACTTTCTTTTGTTTTCCATGGCGGTGTTGCTGGTTCTTGTCTCTGCACCTTTGTGTTTGTAGCCCCTCGCGTGCTGGTTGTTGGCTGCTTTCGTTTTTCAGCGATGTGGACTGCATCCTTCTTTGCTCCCCGCGTGCTGGTTGATGGCTGCTTTGGTTTTTCAGCGATGTGGACTGCATCCTTCTTTGCTCCCTGCGCGCTGGTTGATGGCTGCTTTGGTTTTTCAGCGATGTGGACTGCATCCTTCTTTGCTCCCCGGCGCTGGTTGATGGCTGCTTTGGTTTTTCAGCGACGTGGACTGCATCCTTCTTTGCTCCCCGCGTGCTGGTTGTTGGCTGCTTCCGTTTTTCAGCGATGTGGACTGCATCCTTCTTTGCTCCCCGCGTGCTGGTTGTTGGCTGCTTTTGTTTTTCAGTGGTGAGAACTGCATCCTTCTTTGATCCCCGCGTGCTGGTTGATGGTGGTTTTCGTTTTCCAGTGCTGTAAACTGCATCCTTCTTTGATCCCTGCGCGCTGGTTGAAGCATTTCCTCGTGGTGGTCTTGTTGATATTGTTTCTTCATGTTCTTCGTCCTCTTCACTCTCTTCAGTCTCTTCACTCTCTTCTTCCTCTTCATCATCTTCATCATGTGTTTCTTCATAAGCCACTGTTTCTTCAGTTTCTTCATGTTCTTCGTCCTCTTCACTCTCTTCTTCTTCCTCCTCTTCTCCATCTGCTTCTTCATAAGCCATTTCTTCTTCAGTTGTGTCATCATATTCTTCTTTGATCTCACCTTCTTCGTCGTCCTCATTTTCTGATCTTTTTCTATTTCTTTTGAGGCAGGTTCTTGAATTGTGTCTCTTCCTCTTTTTGCAGATGCTACAACGTCTCGGTTTCGTCCATTTCTTAGTGTTGTGAGTGGAATATCTATTTTGTTATGCATCTCCATGTCCTTGTTTTTCTTGTTCATTTCTTTTTTACACATCCTGGAATTGTGGCCGCTGACTTCATTACATGTTCTGCACATTCTTACTCCCAGTGGGCGACCATCACTGTCCAGCTCAGGCTGTGGCTTACTGTTTTTGTCATCATTTTTCTCCTTGCATGCCACCTTTTTCTGGTTTGCGTCTCCCCCTTTCTTTCTTCCTCTTGTGTTTGAAACAGGAGGTGGAAGAATTGTTTCTTTTTTGATAGCACCAGTTCCAATGTGTTCAGTTTTTTCTTCTTGCTCGGCTTTATTGTCATGTTGGTATTTCTCTGCTTGCTTTAGTTTTGCTGCTGCTTCTTCTTCTTCATTGAGCACGTCAACTTCCTCTATCAGTGCTCTCATACCAGACAACGCTCTATGGCACCCAGCGTCTGACCTTGTCGCTCTGTTTGCAAGGTCCATTGCTGTTTCTGTCAGCAATTTTCTACGGCAAAAAAGCAAGGTTCCATCTGGTGCTGTTTGTTCGTAGTCTCTTCTGTCAAACGTTGCATCTGATCTTGCATTACGGGTGTATCTCTTCATGATGTACACCTCAGGAATGTTGAGTACTCTCAAATGAGAAAGCATGCATAAGACATGGATGCAGAAGAGGCCTGCAGACAAACACATTTTTTTGTGTTCTGTAAGTGAACTGCATGAAATTAGTAAACATGTATTTTTTCATTATTTTGTTCATTTTTTAAAGAAGTGAACTTCATTTGGTTTCGTGAATTACACATGCATATGTACTTTTAAATTTCAGTAAGTTAGCTTTCGTGCATGACTATGAGAATCTAGAAATTTTTTTTGCTAGGAGTCTCACCTGTGTGTGTCCAGAGTTTGCACTCGCATTCGTAGACACCTTTCTCTTCATCGGCGACCACTTGGAAATTATGCCTTGCCCAGTCAAATGCATTCGATCTGTTGTAGTGGTGTACTAGATACTTTGTCGGGTTCTCAGGGCACCGTTCTGCTCTGAATGCAGTGATACGGTAGAGTGTTTCTTTGAAATCTGTAAACACTGCTCTTGTATACACTTTTGATAACTGAACTTCGAAGCCAAACTTTGTTGTTGTTTTTACCTCTGACTGCATGATCACAAATGCACTGTTATGATCCAGAGAAATGAAAAAATTGTTTGTTTTTTTATTCATATTTTTTAAGCAGTTTTTGATTGACATTTTGTTTACCTCATTTGCTACTGTCTCTGCGTGCTCGATGGCCTTCCTGGTCTGAATGCACTTGTCCACCTGCTGAGCAAACAGATGGAGATCATGCTTCTCCCTGACAAAAATTTTCTTCAGTATGCGGTTCATGCTCTCGCTTCTCTGTGTGGAAGTCATCCGAGCACAGAAAATTTCCTTGTAGTAAGCTGAGATCCACTCGTGCCTGTCATCCCGCAGTGAATTCATCACTTCGTCGTCTTGCAAGTTGTACCGCTAAATGAGGTTCTTCCATGCTCGTTCAAATTCTGACGGCATTAGTGGGTGGTTCAGCACTGCATTGAGTTCGTCCTTGAGCTTCTCGTGCGCCTTATACAGCAAGGCGAGGTGGTCCTTGTACTTCTTCATGATATGCCACCGACACAGCTTATGCAGAGTTTGTGGGAGGATAGTTTTTAATGCCGCCTTCATCGAAGAACACTGGTCTGAGAAGAGACAAACAGTGTTTTTTTATTAAGTTGTTTGTGTGTTTGCAAGATAGATGGAAGAAATATAAGTGCACAAAACAAAACAAAACGTAAGTATGCAGGTGTTTTTTATTTTTTGTACCTGTGAGCATGCAGATTGGCGGCTTGTTGTTCATACAGCTCAGAAAGGATTTGAAAACCCACTCAAATGATGGTATTGTTTCATCTCGCACGAGTGCAACAGCAAATATGCTGCTTTGTAGATGATGGTTCACCCCCACAAACACTCCCAGAAGAACTCTGGGTTTATCTTTTGCATTTTCTCAAAGAAATTCAGAAGTTTCTTGACATCATCTTCAGACTCTTCTCTGGCAAACTTCTGTTTCCTGCATTTTCATAGACAATTCAAACTTATCTGACCAAATAGGGAATAACTACAGACAGAATGCTCAAGAGATATGCTCTGTTACGTGCTTACATGTTTACCCAGTCGCGGCTAGTATGTCCCATGTACTGCAGACCACTGGACATATGCGACAGCGTCGACATCATCTGAGCATGTGTGTGGTTGTCTAGTTGCATGTCTTTCACTAACTGGTCTATCAAAGGATCGTCTTTTTTGTGCGATTGCATGTGCAGAAGCATCCCGGGGCTTTCCAGCATCTTGTGATTGTGGTTGAGTTGAACCATTTCTATCACAAATTTGCCATCCTTCCTTTTTAACTCTGATCTTTGCATTGCAGCCAATCCTTTTTGATGTCTTCTGACGTACCCGGTGATAATCTGACACTGCCTGCTTGTGGACCCCTTCTCTTGAGCAGACAATGTAGGCATTTGTCCTGTGTTTTGCCATCTTGCGTATACCAAACCCTGCACATCTTCCATAATTGTTGTAAAAGTCCCATGCCTTTTCGTACGTGGTGAACTTCATTCCAGCAGCGGGTACGAGGTTGAGCGGCATGTTTTTATCCTGCATTAATTGAAATGCTATATGAGAAAATTTGTTCTGTTCTATTTTTTGAATACGAGGAGTGCATACGAGTTTAATAAAGCATTTGCAATGTTCCTAGCCAAAGGTCACAAGAAATATCAGTGTGCACTGCAATGTTATCTGTATGGACTGTAACTATTTTTTTTTTCAGACCATAAACTTACATGTGTGTAGAGTCGTTCGCCTGATGGTGTTTGCAGCTCGCCGGGTTGTATTGGACATGGCGGGGTTATAGCAGATGTGTGTAGTTGAGGATCTCGCGGCGGTAACAGTGAGCAGGATTTGTACCTGCTGTTTACTTTTTACCGAGGCACCGTTGGTGGTCGCAGCGTCGAAGTTGATGCAGCAGGTCTGGTTGGAGCTCTGTTTTTTGGTGCAGCAGGTGGACGCTGAGCTCTGTTTTGGGGTGCAGCAGGTGGACGTGGTGGTAATCCAGTGTTGTGACGATGTCTCGATGGATTGGTTTTAAAATTTTGGAGCAGTGGCACATCATCATAGACATAATCATCATCTGTTGCAACATCGTGTTCAACTGCGTCATCATTATTTGTTCGGACATGCTGTCCAAACATAGTGAACTCGTGCTTATACTCTGGGTTGAGAACTGTTATCGGCTCATCTTCATCGTCATCGTCTTCATCATCGCGTTGGTGAGTGCCTTCCCAGATGAATGTGACATCATCGTCATCTTCAACTACATCTTCTTACTGGGAAAAATCTTCTTGTGGAGAGTACTGCACCCTGTTTGTCGTCGTGAAGAATCCATGAGGAATCTCAGGGGTAACCCAGCTAGTATCTCTGTCAGAAGAATATCCACTCTTCTGAAAGTTGTTGTTCTCAGTGCTGTCAATTATGCGCGGCATTTTGTATCTGCTGAACGTCATCTCCTGCACACAAAATGACCGAGCTGCATTGTCGGGTTAAATGAACTGAATCATGCGAACTGGAATGTGTTCAAAATGGTACTGCCAAAGCAATGCACGGTGATTGCATCACCCCTCAAGGTGAACTGAAGCAACCGCACTGCATTGTTATACGTAATGAACCTATACAAGCGTACTGCATTTTCCCCCAAAACAAACTGAAGCAACCGCACTGCATAAGTTTTGTACTGCATAATCACGCGCTGTACTGCCTGTACTGATTTGTCTATGATAACTACACTGAGATGGTTTAGGAAGTGTACTGCTTACCTCGTGATGCAGTGATTTCTTGCGTTTACAGGAGGAAGTTCCCTTCTCGTCCTCCTGCACAACTTTCACGTTCGCCCGTGCAGTCCACTTGCCCTTCAGAAGTTCATGGGCGGTCTGGACGTTGCTCAATGTGAACAGGGAAGGAGGATTTGCTCTGAAGGTTGATGCAGACTTATTCCAAGAAGCTACAGTGGATGAAGCAACCTTGCGCACACTCCTCCTTGCTCGAATTGGTTTGATGTCGAGGCAGCACCAATCCACATCTGATGAATTACAGCTAATTGCAGGCCCTGAGGAGTTCGGTGGCGGCGCTACCGAGCTGCTGCCGTGGAAGAAGGCCGATAGGCTGGTGTTGCTCGGTGCCTGCCGCGGAAGAAGGCCGAGAGGTGACGGGCGGCGTCGCTGCCTGGCCGCCGCCGCGGAAGAAGGCCGGGAGGGGAGGGGCGGCGTCACTGCTGGCCGCTGCCGTGGAAGAAGGCCCGGAGGGGAGGGGCGGCGTCGCTCCCAGGCCGCCGCCGCGGGAGAAAGCGGGAAGGGGATGGTCGGCATCTCTCCCAGGCCGCCGCCGCGGAAGAAGGCCGGGAGGGGAGGGGCCGCGGCTAGCCCAGGCCGCTGCCACGGAAGAAGGTCGGGAGGGGAGGGGCGGCGGCGCGATCTGTTGGTGG
>NC_041385.1:372397464-372430740 GCF_002162155.2 Triticum dicoccoides
TATATAAACGACCGCATAGGGGATACAATCATATTTTCAGGCAAACAGTATAAATATAGCATTATAATCAAAATAAACATTGTTTTTACAATGATTCGATTCATCACTCGAATAAGCCATTCTTCGAGCACTGCGCCTCTATTAGGCGGGCACCCTCTGTGACCTATGCCAAGTAGTGCTCGGCCGGATATTGGCCCCCCACTGGATCCTGGGCCGCTATAATGGTGGCATCCATGTCCGTCCAATAGGCTTTAACGCGGGCATGAGCCATCTGTGCACCCTCTATACACGTCGACTTCCTCATGGCATTGATCCGAGGCACGGCCCCAAGGAATTGTTGCACCAAACCAAAGTAACTATCCGGCTTAGGCCCCTTCGGCTAAAGATGGTCTATTACAGACCGCATTGCAAGCCCGGACAGCCTGTGAAGCTCCGCTACAGCAGCCATCTTGTCACTTAACGGCAGCGGGCGAGTGGGAGCATTGAATTGCGATCAGAAAAGCTTCTCCACTTCCTTATCACCCTGATCATCGAAGAACTTGGCAGCGTTAGCAGTACTCTTCGCCAAATCCGCATACGCGTCTGCAGGACTCCAGCGCCCATCCAGGGGAGCGTACTTCGGATCAAAAAACTTCGTCCGCAGCAAGTAGGAGCCCCCAGCCGCAATTTTACCGGCCTATTGAAGCTCCTCACGCGCGCCCCTGAGCTCAGTCCGTATTTCCTTGGTAGCATTCAGTGCCTTGTCCAGATCGGCCGAACTATCCTTATGCTCCTTTTTAAGGAGCTCATACCGGTCAGCGGCATTTTTTAATTCCAAAGCCATTTCGGCTATCTTTTCTTCGCTTCGGCGATGAGCAGCCTGTTCGGCTCTCAATTCCTCGGCCGCCTTTAGGGCAGCCGCATCGCTAGTCCGAGCTTGCTCCTTGGCCTGGGCAAGTTCCGCCCTCAGGGCTTCCACGACAGCGGAACCATCTGCAGTCCAAACATATTACATTAATATCACGTCACCTTCAAATTTTCTATGTAAAAGAAGGCAGAGCACATACCTTGTAATTTGTCCAGCCACTCATTCACCAGCGTGATATCGGCATAGATCGATCCAATCTGCCTCGTTAGTTCGGCAACTTCAACAGACTGGCCGGCGGCCAGACCCACAGGTACCTGCACATATTTACAGCACAATCATAGGTTTATGATCCCCCGTTTGCCGCCTAGGGCGGGCAACCAGAGTCTCAGGGGCTACTATCTATATGGAGCACACCTAGCGCGTGCCTCACAGCCAAAGAAATAGTGTATTCTTCATTACATACCTCAAAGCCTCTGAGCAGGCTTGTGAATGCTACATTGAAACTGCTTGTAGCGGATGAAATCTTCTTGAGCACCATGCTCATTAATGAGCGGTGCTCCTCCGAGAGCGTAGCTCGCTCCAGTAGGCCTGTAAGTGCGTCCAGCCGGACATTAAACTGTGTCGGACCCTCCCCATCGCTCCTCGTGGGAGCCAAATGCTCCGGGCTTAGGGCGGCTGACGCATTGGCTTCCGGCTTCAGCAGATCCGGACTCCTCCGTGACGACACCTCGGTGTCGCCCGCTTCTTGAGTCGGAGAGGTGGGTGGGGTCTCTCTCTCCATCATCTCCGGGGGAAGATCCCCTGAAGACGAACTCTGTCGAGAAGAGCTGCTAGCCGGACTACACAAGGCGAATCCTAGTTACTGATCTAGGAGAAGCACAATACCTTCAAATTAACGATTGACTTACAGCTCAATGGAGGGCTGGCCCATTGGTGGGCATAACATGGTGAGGATGCCCGTCGCGGCAGAGCCCCTTGGTGATACCTTCTTCCCTTGCTTGGGCATCTGCTTCTCCAGGTCTTCGGAGGCGGCCCTCTTCTTCCCGCGCGGGGAGGAGGCCTTAGCCTCCCCTTCCTGACTATCCTCCCTAGGGGAGGTAACAATTCCCCCGGTTTGGGTGCGTAGCGTGTGGAGTGCGGTTTCTTCGTTCCTCCCCTTTTCCTTCCCTGAGGGCATTCTGCTGAGTACCTGGTCAAGCATCTTGGCCATGGTGGGACCAGGCAAACCGTCGGGAAGTGGCGCCGGACACCTGATTCATTCCTGGCCACGGATGATTTTTAGAACAAACAATTATGAAAAATTTAAAACAAGGTGTCCGGTATCAAGGCTACGTACTTGGGTATCTAGGCGATTGTAGCTTAGGCCCGCATCCTTGGTGGTGTCCGGACACTCTACTTTCTGTCCGAAGAATAATTTGCACATCCCTTCGAGCTTCAAGACGAAGAAGTTCTTGACAGTCCGTGGACCCTCCGGATTGAACTCCCACATCCGGAGAGGCCGGCGGTGGCACGGCAACATCCGTCAGATTAACATCACTTGCATTATGCTGACGAGGTTAATGTCCCTCTCAAGAAGCTCCAGAATTCGATTCTATAGTACTGGTACATCACCAGCGGGCCCCCAATTTCGTCCTACGATGGTCCAAGACGCTAGTTGTGACGGAGGGCCCGAGCGGAACTCGGGAGAAGCCACCCACTTTGTGCCTTTGGGAGCCGTGACATAGAACCACCTCCGTTGCCATACATCAGATACTTCTGGGAAAGAACCCTCTGGCCATGGGGCATCGGCGTTCCTGCTTACTACGGCACCTCCGCACTCCACATGTCGCCCCTCGATCATCTTCGGTTTCACACTGAAGGTCTTGAGCCATAAGTTGAAGTGTGGGGTGACGTGGAGAAAAGTCTCGCACACGATAATGAACGACGAGATATGGAGGATAGCGTCTGGAGCCAGATCTTGAAAATCCAACCCATAGTAGAACATGAGCCCCCTCACAAAGGGATCGAGGGTGAATCCCAAGCCACGGAGGAAGTGATGGACAAACACGACGCATTCATTGGGCTCTGGTGTGGGGATGACCTGCCCTGGAGCAGGAAGCCTGTGCTGGATATCGGCGGTCAGGTATCCGACCTCCCTAAGCTTCGCAATGTCTTCCTTTTGAATCGAGGAGGCCACCCACTAGCCTTGAGGGTCAGATCTGGACATATTGGAGGATCTAGGGGGTTGGAGCTTAGGTTTCGGGTGTTAGAACTCGAGGTGCGAGAAGGCGCGAGGAAGGTGGAAAAGAGGCGTAGGCCTCGACCCCCTTTATAAAGAGGGTGAATATCAAGAGTCCTCGGTGTGACCTTTTGAGGCTTATCTAAAAACACACGGAGTTATACCAACGGTCGTCGTGGGGTCACGCGCGCCCATATTAATGGAACATCCCATAATAAGAGGAACACGATCTCTGCCTCGACGCGGCGTGCCAATAAAACCGCATCGTAACACGAGTCGAGGTAGGGTAAGAAACTCCGGTTCGCGTTGGACCAGGCCACAATGCAGGGGTATGACGCACGAAGATTGCCAGCAGATCAGATTTATGCTATGTGAAGATCATCTTGCAGATCCAGACACGGTCTACGTGTTCGATAACCACTTTGGAGTATTCGGAGAAGGAACCCGCCTTGCAATGCCGAAGACAATACAGCGTGCCGGACTCATTGTCGGTGTCAAAACCGGCGGATCTCGGGTAGGGGGTCCCGAACTGTGCCTCTAGGCGGATGGTAACAGGAGACAAGGGACACGATGTTTTTACCCAGGTTCGGGCCCTCTCGATGGAGGTAAAACCCTACTCCTGCTTGATTAATATTGATGATATGGGTAGTACAAGAGTAGATCTACCACGAGATCGGAGTGGCTAAACCCTAGAATCTAGCCTATGGTATGATTGTTGTTCATCCTATGGACTAAAACTCTCCGGTTTATATAGACACCGGAGAGGGCTAGGGTTACACAGAGTCGGTTACAATGGGAGGAGATCTTCATAGCGTATCGCCAAGCTTGCCTTCCACGCCAAGGAAAGTCCCATCCGGACACGGGACGGAGTCTTCAATCTTGTATCTTCATAGTCCGGGAGTCCGGCCAAAGGTCATAGTCCGGCCATCCGGACACCCCCTAATCCAGGACTCCCTCAGTAGCCCCTGAACCAGGCTTCAATGACGACAAGTCTGGCGCGCAAGTTCTCTTCAGCATTGCAAGGCGGGTTCCTCCTCCGAATATTTCATAGAAGATGTTGAACACCAGGGTAGTGTCCGGCTCGGCAAAATAAGTTCCACATTCCTTCGTAGAGAGAATAATATTTGTATTAATTGGATCTGCTGACGTGTTCCGTGGCGTGACATCATGCCACAGCCAGGCTCTTTATTTATTTTATTGTTCCACCTCAGCGCGTTTAGCGAGGCGGTTTCCTTGGCACGTCTTGTCAAAGCAGAGATCATGTCCCCTTATTCCGGGATTCTCATCAATACGGGTGTGGGTAACCCAACCGCGCCAGTAACCGCGGCGCTTGGGGGATAGGCGAGTTTTATTAGGCCAGTGGGCGGCTCGTAGTTTTGGCCGCCCATATAAGGGGATAAGAATCCGCCCTTTCCATTCATGCCCTCTTCCTCCTCTGCTTATCCGTCCCTGCGCGCTCGAGCTCCAGCGCCAAGCCCGCACTTCCCACCTCAACCTTCTCCAACCATGTCAGGAGCGGGAGGTAGATGGATGGCCTCCTCCGTCACGGAGGGACAAATCAAAAACCTGAGGGAGGCCGGATACTTGTCTAACAACATCGCGCACCGGCTCCCAGATGCGGGGCAACTCACTCCCACCCCCAGGCCCCATGAGAGTGTTGTTTTTCTTCCCCATTTCCTCCGCGGACTGGGTTTTCCTCTTCACCCATTCGTCCGGGGGCTCATGTTCTACTACGGCCTTGACTTCCACGACCTGGCCCCGAACTTCATCCTCAATATCTCGGCGTTTATCGTCGTGTGCGAGGCCTTCTTCCGCATCCAGCCCCACTTTGGCCTATGGCTGAAGATCTTTAGCGTCAAGCCGAAGGTCGTGCAAGGCCGACAGGCGGAATGTGGAGGTGCCATGGTGGGCAAGATAGCCAACGTCACCTAGCTCGAGGGTGCCTTCATGGAAACCATCAAAGGGTGGCAATCTGGGTGGTTTTATATTACCGAGTCGCGTGACCCTAAATGGGCAGCGGCCCCTGAATTTCGATCCGGCATCCCCACCCGGCTCACATCTTGGAAAGAGACGGGCCTATCATGGGGCAATCTGGAAGAGGTGACCGGACTCCAAACCTGCATCCGAGACCTGGTGGCCATGAAGGTCAAACTTGTCAACGTGGTCCAGGTCATGCTCTTCCACCGGATCCACCCGTGTCAACGACGGGACTTCAATTTGTGGGAGTACGACCCGGCCCGGCACCAGACTCTATCCCGGCTCTTCGAAACGAAGCACGAGGACGCCTGGAAGGTGCTTTTCAAAAGCTCCGAGGTCTCCCCTCCCGTCATCAAGGATCGCGGGTTCTGCGCCAAATGTCAAGCCTCCGAAGTAAGCTTACCTTTAGTCCCTTACGAGATATCCGCATTTCATAGTGTGACCTTATGTGGGATCTAAACTCCCGTTCCTTTGACAGGATTGGAAGAGGACATCCGGACAGTTTGACTGTCCGACCCCTTTGCCCGAAGGCCCAGTAGACGCACACTTAGCGAAGCTACTGGTTCTGGCACCCCATGTGGTGCTGGAGAAGAAGGCCAAGGAGAAGGCCACGGGGACCCAAAGGAGTTCCCGGTGCCCGGTGTCGTCGGATTTGCCCGACGGCTCCAACGCGCCCTCCGCCTCCGAAGATGAGGAGGAGGAAGATGAAGATGCCTATCCCCCTCCAGCGGGGGGAGGAAAGAAGAGAAAGGCCGCCCCAACTGGGGAAGCCGGAGGGTCCAAGAAGGGGAAGCCCCTTCTGCCGGACTACGCCCCCGACGCCGAAGGCGGTGAGGAGGACTGGCCATCCAGGGTCAAGCCCCTGGCAAAGTCGTAAGTGTCCGGCTACCCGAATGAATTATTGCACTCCTTTATTATTTGATAGCTTCTAATACCGAAGCTAATCGTGCAGTCTGCCTAGAGCTCATCTCAGCGATTCATCGAGCGGATCTCTGAATTCGTCGGATGTGAATAGCGCTTCACTTCCGAAGGCCTACTCCCCTCTCCCTCCAGACGATGCTGAGGCAGAGTCCCGTAGGGGACAAAACCAGGAGGAGGTGGTCCTGGAAGCGCCGCAAGGCGACCTTCCGGACTCCCAGCCCAAAGGGGGTAAAGCCCCGGAGGGATCTAAGTCCGGCCTTGGGCTGGACACTGCTCCGGAACCATCAGTGGTTCCAGAGCCCGACAGGCGGCGCCTTCACAAGAAGGGCAAGTCCGCGACGCCGGCGACTTCCGTCCACCCGGAGGCGCCGGACAATTTGTTGGAGGCGCTCAACGGCGCCTCTATCGACGAAGAACACCGCACTGTTATGAGTGCGGTGATTCAGAAGGTTCAGTCAGCCAAGAGCGGGCTGACGGAAGCCTGCACAAGCCTGTTAACGGGCTTTGAGGTATGTGTTCAAAAACATATATAAAAATGTTACCGCATAGACAGTAGCCCCTGATGCTTAGTTCGGTGTTCGGAAAGAAAAGCCGAACTGAGTATCTTAAAAGATATACGCAGGAGTCTAATAGAAATATGTCAATATGGGAATGCAGGCTGCGCTGCTGACCTCTGCCGCACTAACTGCGGAGGTCAATGCCTTGAAGGAAAGCCTCGAGCGGTCTGAGAGCGAGCTCGGCCGTGCCAAGAAGCAGCTCGAGGATAAAGAGGGTACGTAGTACCTCCTGTAAATGTATATAGAAATACTTGGTTGCATAATAATAATAACAGGACCAACGTTAATGTTGCAGGAGCCACGATCGAGGTGGTGACCCTGAAAGAGGCGGTCTCCAAGGCCGAAAAGAGTGTGGCCTTGGAGCGCGCCGAGCGAGAGAAGTAGGAGGCGCGGGTGGCGGAGGTGCGGTAAGAGCTCCAGGCTCTCGTGGAAAAACACGAGAGTTTGGAGCATGACTCGAAGACTCGAGAGTCCGAGCTTGCCTTGATTCTTGAGAGTGCCAAGACCGCTAAGGCCGAAGCCCAGAAGGCCCTTCAGGAGATCGAGGCGATGAAGAAGATAGCGGCGGGTAAGCCATTCTTTATGCAAAGCAAAAATATAAAAGTTAATTATCTGCTACTTACCCGAATCTGGAGCTCTCCAGGAGCGTTCGCCGATCTGCCCCGTAGTGTGTCTGATGCCGCCGCATACTACCAAGCCGAAGAGGGGAGCTCGACGGAAAAAGTGTTCTGGTCTCAGTATGCTGAGGCCGAACATCCGGTGCCCCTGAGCGACCAGCTGAAGCAGCTGGTTGAGCTCCACAAGGTGGCCGAACAGGCCATGAAGGGCCTCATAGCTCGGCTGTGGCCTGGAGAAGTCATGCCTGGGAGCTACTTCGGTCTGGTGCGGCGGATGGTGGACGCGTGTCCGTGGATTGAGGTCGTCAAGCGCTCCGTTTGCATGGAAGGTGCCCGTCGGGCCCTTGCCCGTGCTAAGGTGCACTAGGGCAATCTAGACGCGGAGAGGTTGTTGACGGACGCGCCACCGCCGGGCAAGGAGTATCGTACGCCCGAGATGTATTATAATGGCATTCTGAAGGGTGCCCGCCGCATAGCGGATGAGTGCTCCAAAGATGTAATTTTTTAGTAAACTCGCATTTGTTATCCTGTACGCTGAAGCTTTGTTCATATGCGTTAAGCAACGCTTATTGATTTAAAATATTACCTTCTGTGCGGCCATTTATCAAATCTGAGAGATGCAAGTCGTCGGCTTCAACCCCCATGCCACGAGTGTTGGGGTGTTCGGGATAAACCTGAGCGCTCTTGTTCCCATCCTTGGGTCCGTCTAGGGAGGCGTTCAGCACAACGAACCAGGCCGTCGGACTTATAATGCTTTATCACTCTCACTTAGCCATAGAATTCTATGATTTTAAATTTCGGCGAAGCCCCTAGTATTCGGAAGACCGAGTTCGGGGCGCTATCCACGCCTAGGCCGGATAAGTCCGGTTCTTCGCTTGAAGCGGCATAAGTCTTTAAGGACTCGAAAAAACCTCGCGAACAGCGACCGGTCTCTCGCACTATCATGACAGTCAGTTTGAGCTTTCTCTACTGAGGTGTTAACCCAGCTCAACTGGGGCACAATCGCAGTAGTTCTCCCAGTGGTACCTTAGCTAACAATGCGGAATGTAAGGTACCAAAACATGGGAGCCGGGCAAACCCAACTATTGACCAAAGACATGATTCGGAGCCGATGCATATAGTGTTATAAGTTTGGGGTGCCGCACTTGTTAGAGTGTTCGGTCTTCTCACACCATGTTATGGGGTGTTGTAAGCCCCTGGTGTATTATCCGTACCAAAGTGTACGGTTGCATAGTGTCATGACTGAACATATTTGCATATAAAAATATATAAGTACAATAATAGGTAAGAGCTATATATTGTTCATAAAAAAAGGGGCTGCTGCGAAAGAAGAACGATACAAAGAGTGCGGTAAGCAAGAGATGCGAGTATTTGACATATTCCCCTTCAGGGGCAAGCTGCAGGATTGTAAGAGAAACAGGTATTAAACTCGTTATAGAGACCACCTTGACTTTTGACGTAGCTTGCTTCCTCCCTGGCTATTGCATCGTTTGTTCGGCGATAGTATTGCCTGACAGGCCTTCCGAATAGTTGGGTCCTGAAAGTGTGTGAAGAAAGGAAAACGGAGAAATAGGGAGCCCCCTAGTGCGGTTAAGCCGCATTCTGGGCGTGCCGTTGTTGTGCCCCTCCCCTTATGCCCATGGTATCTCTAAGGCGTAATTATATACGCGTGGTACAAGCATTGCCGTTTGGCAGGGGCTGGGGTCGGGGCCGCACTACTATGCTTGCTCGGAACGTGCCAGCCGGATTTGTTGTAGGTTACTTCGGGATCGCTTGATGTTGTCCGGACGTTTGGCGCCTGGATTGAAGAACTGCCCTGAGAGGCTACTCTGTACTTCCGCCGCCAGGGCCGCCGTGTGCTCCTCCATTCGAAGAGAGCGTTCGGTGTTTCCATTTACCGTGATGACTTCGCGAGGTCCTGGCATCTTGAGCTTGAGATATGCGTAGTGCGGCACCGCATTGAATTTTGCAAATGCGGTTCGTCCGAGCAGGGCGTGATAGCCGCTGCGGAATGGGACTATGTCGAAGATTAACTCCTTGCTCCGGAAGTTATCCGGTGATCCAAAGACCACCTCGAGTGTGACCGAGCCTGTACAACTGGCTTCTACCCCTGGTATGACACCTTTGAAGGTTGTCTTTGTGGGTTTAATCCTTGAAGGATCGATGCCCATTTTTCGCACTGTGTCCTGGTAAAGCAGGTTCAGGCTACTGTCGCCGTCCATTAGGACTCTGGTAAGGTGAAATCCATCGATTATTGGGTCTAGGACCAGTGCAGCGAATCCGCCGTGACGGATGCTGGTGGGATGGTCCCATCGATCGAAAGTGATCGGGCAGGAGGACCATGGGTTGAACTTTGGGGCGACTGGCTCCAGCGCATAGACGTCCTTGAGAGCACGCTTCCGCTCCCTTTTGGGGATGTGGGTTGCGTATATCATATTCACCGTCCGAACTTGTGGGGGAAATCCCTTCTGTCCTTTGTTGTTCGGTGGCTGGGGCCCCTCCTCGTCATCGCTATGTAGCCCCTTGTCTCTGGTCTCGGCGCTTATCTTGCCTGCCTGCTTGAACACCCAACAATCCCTATTGGTGTGATTGGCTGGCTGTTCGGGGGTGCCATGTATCTGGCACGAGCGATCAAGTATCCGGTCTAAGCTGGATGGGCCCTGAGGGTTTCGTTTGAATGGCTTCTTCCGCTGACCCGGTTTAGAGCCTCTGAATCCGGCATTGACTGTCATATCTTCAGTATTGACACCGTTAATGCGGCGCTTATGCTTGTTGCGGCGTGACCTACCGTTGTTATCCTAGGTATCCGAATTGCCGGGGCTCTTGCTTATGTTATTGCTACGAGCTAGCCAGTTGTCTTCTCCCGCGCAGAAGCGGGTCATGAGTGTCGTGAGGGCTGCCATAGACTTCGGCTTTTCCTGTCCTAGGTGCCGGGCAAGCCATTCATCTCGGATGTTGTGCCTGAAGGCTGCGAGGGCCTCGATGTCCGAACAATCGACTATTTGGTTTTTCTTTGTCAGGAACCGTGTCCAGAATTGTCTGGCCGATTCCTCTGGTTGCTGGATTATGTGGCTTAGGTCATCGGCATCTGGTGGTCGCACATATGTGCCCTGGAAGTTGTCAAGGAATGCGGATTCCAGGTCCTCCCAACAACTGATTGACTCTGCTGGCAGGCTATTAAGCCAATGCCGTGCTGGTCCTTTAAGCTTGAGCGGGAGGTATTTGATGGCGTGTAGATCATCGCCACGGGCCATGTGGATGTGAAGGAGATAATCCTCGATCCATACCGCAGGATCTGTTGTGCCATCATATGATTCGATGTTTACGGGTTTGAAGCCCTCAGGGATTTGATGATCCATTACTTCGTCTGTGAAGCATAGTGGGTGTGCGGCGCCCCTGTACTGAGCTATATCGCGACGCAGCTCGGACGAGCTTGGTCTGTTGTATTCGGCCGGGCCATACTTATTATGTCCGGCGTGACGGCTAGCGTCACGTGAAGCGGGGCGCCCATGCGATCCATAGATCGATCTTGTTTGCCTTCCCTTATTCTCCAAGATGTCTCGCAGGTCTGTTGCGTCTCCCCGTACTCTGGTATGTTTTGAGCGGTGTCGGGTTGCGGCTTGGGTCGAGGGCCTGAAGGCCTCTCTATCGCGGCCACGGGGTGGCCGATCGGGCGCATCGTACGCTGGTGATGTAGGTTTACTTGCTTCCTCCTCAAGTTGGGGAAGCAGCCTGCGCTTCGGGTAGCTCTTGGATGGGCGTTCTAGTTTATACTCTTCGGCCGCCCGGACTTCGGTCCACCTGTCGGCTAGCAAGTCTTGGTCAGCTCTAAGCTACTGCTGTTTCTTCTTGAGGCTGCTTGCCGTGGCTACAAGTCTGCGTTTGAAACGCTCTTGCTCGACGGGATCCTCTGGCACAGCGAATTCATCGTCGTCGAGGCTTGCCTCGTCTTCGGAGGGAGGCATGTAATTGTCGTCCTCATCCTCTTTGTCCGCCGCTCTCTCACGAGGGCTGGCTCCTTCATTCTCCTGCACTGAATCCTGCTGGAGGGGGTTGTCTTCGGCACTGTCCGACGTATTGTTATCTCCGGTGCCAGAATCGCCGTTTTTGCTTTGGCGGGACTTAGATTGGCGCCGCTGACGTCGGCGCTTGGGTTGCTTCTTGGAGGGGTCATCCTCCGTTTTCTCCTCGCCATCCACTGCTTTAGGGGTGTCCACCATGTATATATCATATGACGAGGTGGCTTTCCAGTTCCCTATAGGCACTGGTTCTAGATCGTCTCCTTCATCGGCGTCCATGCCGTCGATGTCTTCGGAGTCAAAGTCGAGCATGTCGGTTAAATCGTCGACAGTGGCTACAAAGTGGGTGGTGGGTGGGCTACGAATTTCTTCGTCGTCCGTATCACAACCATGTTGGCCGTAGTCCGGCCAAGGCTCTCCTGACAAAGAGAGGGACTATAACGAATTCAGGATGTTGCCGAAAGGTGAGTGCTGAAAGACATCCGCGGCGGTGAACTCCATGACCGGAGCCCAATCGGGCTTAATCGGAAGAGGTGCGGGGTTTACAGAGTCCGGATCGGAGTCTGGCACCTTGGAGTCACGGGCCTTGCGAGGGACTAAGCTGGTATCCGGCTCTATCGCCGTAGAGATTGCAGTTTCCGGGGTAGCGTCTAACCGTCCATCCCCGACTGGTGTAGTGGGCTCCGAGTTAATGGTCAAGTCCGATGACAGAGCTAAATCGTGCCCATCATGACAGTGCGGCGCGCCCGGTTGTGGCTCGAATCCGTCAAAGATCAAGTCCCCGCGGATGTCGGCCGTGTAGTTCAAGCTTCCAAACCTGACCTGATGGCCAGGGGCGTAGCTCTCGATCTGCTCCAGATGGCCGAACGAGTCAGCCCGCAGTGCGAAGCCGCCGAATACGAAGATCTGTCCGGGGAGAAAAGTCTCATCCCGGACCGCATCGCGATTGATGAGCGAAGAAGCCATCGGGCCTAAAAGGCGACGACGCAGAGGAACTCTCAATGAAAGCACCAATGTAGGTGTCAAAACCGGCGGATCTCGGGTAGGGGGTCCCGAACTGTGCGTCTAGGCGGATGGTAACAGGAGACAAGGGACACGATGCTTTTACCCAGGTTCGGGCCCTCTCGATGGAGGTAAAACCCTACTCCTGCTTGATTAATATTGATGATATGGGTAGTACAAGAGTAGATCTACCACGAGATCGGAGTGGCTAAACCCTATAATCTAGCCTATGGTATGATTGTTGTTCGTCCTACGGACTAAAACTCTCCGGTTTATATAGACACCAGAGAGGGCTAGGGTTACACTGAGTCGGTTACAATGGGAGGAGACCTTCATAGCATATCTCCAAGCTTGCCTTCCGCGCCAAGGAAAGTCCCATCCGGACACGGGACGGAGTCTTCAATCTTGTATCTTCATAGTCCGGGAGTCCGGCCAAAGGTCATAGTCCGGCCATCCGGACACCCCCTAATCCAGGACTCCCTCACTCATCGTCATTGAAGCCTGGTTCAGGGGCTACTAAGGGAGTCCTGGATTAGGGGGTATCCGGACAGCCGGACTGTGTACAACGTCCGGACTATTGAAGCGTGAAGATACAAGACTCAAGACTTCGGCCCGTGTCCGGGTGGGACTCTCCTTTGCATGGAAGGCAAGCTTGGTGATCCGGATATTGTGTTTCCTTACTTGTAACCGACTCCATGTAAACCCTAGCCATCTCTGGTGTCTATATAAACCGGAGAGGTTGGTCCTTAGAAGGCCGATCACAATTACAATCATATCATCATAGGCTAGCTCTTAGGGTTTACCCTTTATGATCTTGTGGTAGATCTACTCTTGTACTACCCATATATTCAATATTAATCAAGCAGGAAGTAGGGTTTTACCTCCATCGAGAGGGCCCAAACCTGGGTAAACATCTGTGTCCCTTGCTTCCTGTTACCATCAGCCTTGACGCACAGATCAGGACCCCCTACCCGAGATCCGCCGGTTTTGACATCGACAATGGGCTTGTTTATGCGCATGTGTTATGTGTTTGTATTCACCACAGTGGCTCATGCGTGCGTGCAATTGAAACGGCTGGCTCAGCATATCATCAAAAGCCGACCTTGTTCGCTGTGGTTAGGGCACACGGGCTGCCAACCAGAGGTCTCACGGCTTCGAATCCCCACTGACCACTAATTTATTACCATTTATGTCTTCATATACACGCTGATAGGTGGGCCCAACGGTAATGTGTGCTGGTGAACATGGACCGTTTGACTGGCCAATTGATCATGTCATCAACAAATGATGGAGATGTATGGTGAGCCAGTGACCATATGATCACCATAAAATGTATTTTGTTAACACAGTACAGACGGAAGCTACCATTTATTTCTTTCATATACGCACTGGCAGGTGGGCCCCACGGTTACGTGCGCTGCAGGTGCAACACCAATTGCGCCACGCGGAATGTTTTGACTGGTCAATTCATCGTGTCATCAACAAACTACAGAGTTGTACGGTGAGCGAGTGACTATATAATCATGACATGTATTTTTTAACACAGTACAGAGTACAGACACAAGCGCTCATATATACGCGCAAACACTCACCGCTATAAGCGCACACACGCATATCCTTCCCCTATGAGCACCTTCAAGAGAGTGAGCAAGCATATGATCTTGAGATTTTATGACGTCACCATAGGTGCCTCGTAGTCGAGGGGACGTCTCATCCCACTAAACACACATCGCCGGAAAATAATGAAATTAATCCAGGATAAATGCGAGCACCAGGACTTTAACCCTAGTGGGCTGGAGAAACCACTGTCCTCCTAACCATCCAACCAAAGGTTGGTTAGCACCACAAAATGTATATTGTGACCGTAATGAGCTTATTCTGAAGTCCAGTGACCATATCGTTCTTTCGCTTCAAATACAATGACCATAAGTGTCGTCAACAAAATATGGAGCACGCATAAAATACAATGACCATCAGTGTCATAAAAAAAATACGGAGACATATGGTGAGCTAGATACCGTATGATCACCACGAGAATGTATACGGTGACCGTAATGAGCATATTCTTAAGTCCAAGGACTGTATAGTGTTTTTGCTTGAAATACAGTGACCGTCACGCGTGAATGTGTCAGGGGCATACTTTTAGAGGGCCGAGAGATAGTTTGTGTGTGTACGTGAAAGTGGTGTAGAGAGAGGGGGTGTGCGGTGGATACAAAGAGAGATGTGCCCTTCGTTTCTCTTTCCCGTGACTAATATTTTAGGAGAAAATATAAACATTCACAATGCAGAACAAATATTATTGGATGCAACATGCAATTAACTTCCATGTATAACTTTGTACTATTGTATATGCTTATTTTCTTAGTGGCCGATTGTGTGTGGGGTGTGGTGGGCACATCATTTCTAGTTGTAGTGGGTCGACATGAGGACTCATGGGTCGGTTCCATCCTACGCCACATAGGTTGGACCAAGACGCGTTATACGAAGACCAATGTGGAGGACTCGACGTACAAGACAAAGCTACCAGAGTCGTAGAGGACTCTATCCCCACTGATGATAAGCCGACTATATCTGATTTGTAACCCTAGGCCCTGGGTATGTCATATAAGCCAGGGGCTAGTTCGTTGATAGTATACACACACACAATGCCTGGTATTCACGCGTACTTTGTACACACCCCTATAAAAAAATATACAGTACCAGGAGTAGGCATTTTCCACGGCTGCAAGGGCCCGGCCTTGGGTAAGACTTTGCCTCGTATTACCATCCAGCCTAACAGTCAAGGATATCCTACCGAGTGATCTGATGAAATCATATCTGCCAACTAGTAAGAGAAAGGTGTTGGGGGGGGCAATGTGTGCGAGAGAGGCCTAAATATAATGTGCGGGCGGGAGACACGTAGGCACATATATGTGCCTACAGAGGACCAGTAGAGACTGTGTGTGTGTATATATGCATGTGAGAGAAATAGTGTTTTCCAACTGAGATTAGTGGAAAGATTGGTACATAGTAGTAAGAAAGAGAGAGGGAGATATATAGAGAGTGTGTGCGTGAGACACTCCGGGAGAGAGTGTGAGCATGTGTGAGAGAGAAATGCCGATGTATATAAAGTGTGTGCACTTATGCGTCAGATAAAGAGATATATAGCGTGTGTGTGAGAACGGGCCGAGGCATAGTGCATCTACGTGTAAAAGGTGGTTCTACGCATTAAATTAAAATATAAATGGCATTAATCTTTTTGGATGAGATCATGAATTTTGCAATTTGCGTATGAACGAACGTTGGTCTATCAAACACCCATACTCTATTGAATTCGAGCATGTGTATGGGTTTATTTCATATTATTGATCCATAGAGTGAGAGTGGTTTGAAATCCAGACAATGCATGGCTTTTGCAATTCATATATAAACATTAATTAGTGCACTCCATGTTGTTAGTATCAAGCACTTTATACATTTGTCACATACATGGATACATTCCAAATTGCTAGCTACGAAACAGAATACATGTTGAATTCAACATAAAGGTGGTTTCGAAGATTCGAATTCATAGGAAGCGATTCATCTATTTGAATTCGAGATAATGGCATTTGTAAACCAGATCTAAAAGGGGGCATCAATCTTTGTTGTGCGTTCGAACATGCTATATATTCATACGCATGTCTAACTATTTTTTTTGCAACCGAGGAGATTATATCAAGAACCATGCATGAATTGAGGTAAGCTGCATATTTTGTAATATATACTCGTGTACAATGTATATTAAATGTAACCCCTCCATTCCAAAATAATCGTACTTTTAGGATTTTCAAGAGTCAAAATTTGTGAAGTTTGACAAATCCTGAAAGTTCAATTCAAGAGAATTATAAACGTTAATGCTTTTGCTCCCAAATATTGAACGCAGCACCAAGTAAGCCTCTGGTCGCCTGAAACCGCGCGAGAATAATGTTTGGTGGTAGGAAATTAGTGTCCTGACTCTGACCCGTGTAGCCTATCGGCCCGATGTCCAAAGGTGCAAACCGGGGTAGGTTTGTAACTTCACCAAGACGCCAATCTCAACTGCCTCCGAGAAGCATTCATACACCATGGGCGCCTAAATACCCATGCGCTCGGCTAAAAGCTATCCTGCCCACTATTTGGAACACCTGAGATTACTGTCCTACCCCCGACCCACAATGTGTCTGAAATTTTAGATGGGGGCAAAGTTTGTACCTTTCCCCAAATTTCAAACGAGCGCGTCCCAAACTGAAACAATGTTCCCCCTTAGTTCCCCCTCCATCTGTTTCCCCATTCATACTCCATGGGCGCCAAAACGCCCTCTCCACCACCCGTGAAACCCCAGCCTCCTCCGTCCTCCACCCCGTCGTGCCCAATCCACCGTTGCCCTCCTCCATCACGCCGGAGCCGGTACCCCGACGTCGTCGTCCAACGCAACCGCAACTACAACACCCTCAAGGACTTAGCAGCTGAAGCCAAGGCAGAGCTGCCTCCATGAGGCCGACGCCGGCGTGCGCCGTAACAGAACCACTTCAACCACGCCATCCCGCGCCTCACCGTTGCTGCTCCATTGTCACAACCGTCCACCACACCAGATCTATTCCTACTATGCCATCGTTCGCCACCTCAGATCTGGTTCTCCGCTGCCAAAAGACGGCCACCACCACACTTAACAACTTGGCCATGGGTTCGTCCAAGGCTACACCATCCTTCACAACTTCTCGTTTCCAGCAAACCACAAGAAGATCATTGGAAAAATAGAAGGAGGACACAACACTGCCAGCAGAAAGAGGTACCCCTCTACCCTTATTCGTGCAAATCTTACGTCTCTGCTCACACCGTATTCATCCCACAAAAGAAACTAGTTGAGCGCTTCTTACTACACCTTCTTCGTGATACTAAATGAACAAGGTTTCCTCCCATTACTATTTCACCTTAGCTAGAGGTCAGTCGCCCACCTGCAATTCAGGGTTAGTTGATTCGCAATTAAAAGAAGCATCACCCACTTAGGTGTGTAGAGCACCTAGTCCGCCTGTTCGCCGGGGAAGCGGTGCTTCGATGTCTATCATAGGGTGTGGGGCACAGGAGATGCTTGCGCCCGATCTGGAGGTCGGCGTGGCTTGAAGGATGGCTGGCGGCGGTGCCAAGCACGATAGTGTAGTGAGGTCAAGGGGAGGGCGGAGGCAGGGGACTGGGCCGGTGGTCGCTGGCATTTCAAGGAAGATCGTCAACACTGACTGGCTGGAGGTAGATGAAGGCGATCTACCCATCCTTTGTCGGACCATGTAAAAAAAATGGACTGATCTATTTATTTTCAGACGACTGCTATTTTCATAGGACCACACCTTGTGGTGTGCTGGAGGAGTATTTGGATTTCCCAGCAATCCCTGTGCTCATATTTCAAAATCCTAGAATCCAACTTTGTGTGCCATGCATTTCGTAGAGCTATCATATGTCTCCATCATTTATTTCTCACCCACCTGCTATCTGGTACTTTTACACTATACTAATTGTGCACACACTTCACCCATACTCACACTATTTTTTTATGCATGGGTATTTCAGACTCTGACGCACTATTGATGAATACACAAAAGAAAAGACAGAAGTCGCTCAAGTGTAATTTGAGGATACGCACTAAGTGTTTTGGCGCTCTAAAGGGTGTAGTGTCAGCAGATGGAGACACTAAACATAGCTGTGCAGTTGATGATCTAATTTTCCACACACAACCATCTCAGGTGCTTGCTTTAACTTCGCGCTGTCAAATGTGGTTGCATGTTGCATATGGTGTCTAGCTTGTATTGCTTCCAATTTGGTTAAATGGCATCTGTTTACTTTACACATTATACCTTTGATAATGACATGCCTTCCTGTTTTTGATACATACTACACCTGTCTATTAACCATGTTCTTACATCAAACTAATGCTCTTGTGTATCCCTCATCAATCACTTATGATGATATAGTCACCCCAGTGGGTTACTATGAGACGCATGTTGGGGAACGTAGTAATTTCAAAAAAATTCCTACGCACACGCAAGATCATGGTGATGGCATAGCAATGAGAGGGGAGAGTGTTGTCCACGTACCCTCGTAGACCGTAAGCGGAAGCGTTAGAACAACGCGGTTGATGTAGTCGTACGTCTTCACGGCCCGACCGATCAAGCACCGAAACTACGACACCTCCGAGTTCTAGCACACGTTCAGCTCGATGACGTCCCTCGAACTCCGATCCAGCTGAGTGTCGAGGGAGAGTTCCGACAGCACAACGGCGTGGTGACGATCTTGATGTACTACCGATGCAGGGCTTCGCCTAAGCACCGCTACGATATTATCGAGGTGGATTATGGTGGAGGGGGACACCGCACACGGCTAAGAGATCCAAGGGATCAATTGTTATTGTGTCTAGAGGTGCCCCCCTGCCCCCGTATATAAAGGAGCAAGGGGGGAGGGGGCGACCGGCCTAGTAGGGGCGCGCCAAGGGGAGTCCTACTCCCACCAGGAGTAGGACTCCCTCCTTCCTTGTTGGAGCAGGAGAAGGGGGAAAGAGGGGGAGAGGAGGAAGGAAAAGGGGGCCGTACCCCTTGTCCAATTAGGACCAGAGGGGGGCTGCGCGCCTCCTTCCTTTCGGCCTCTCTCCTCTATTCCAGTATGGCCCAATAAGGACCATATACTCCCCGGCGAATTCCCGTAACTCTCCGGTACTCTGAAAAATACCCGAATCACTCGGAACCTTTCCGAACTCCGAATATAGTCGTCCAATATATCGATCTTTATGTCTCGACCATTTCGAGACTCCTCGTAATGTCCCCGATCTCATCCGGGACTCCGAACTCCTTCGGTACATCAAAACTCATAAACTCATAATATAACTGTCATCGAAACCTTAAGCGTGCGGACCCTACGGGTTCGAGAACAATGTAGACATGACCTAGAACTATTCTCGGTCAATAACCAATAGCGGAACCTGGATGCTCATATTGGCTCCCACATATTCTACGAAGATCTTTATCGGTCAAACCGCATAACAACATACGTTGTTCCCTTTGTCATCGGTATGTTACTTGACCGAGATTCGATCGTCGGTATCCAATACCTAGTTCAATATCGTTACCGGCAAGTCTCTTTACTCGTTACGTAATGCATCATCCCGCAACTAACTCATTAGTCACATTGCTTGCAAGGCTTATAGTGATGTGCATTACCGAGAGGGACCAGAGATACCTCTCCGACAATCAGAGTGACAAAACCTAATCTCGAAATACGCCAACCCAACATGTACCTTTGGAGACACCTGTAGTACTCCTTTATAATCACCCAGTTACGTTGTGACGTTTGGTAGCACCCAAAGTGTTCCTCCGGTAAACGGGAGTTGCATAATCTCATAGTTACAGGAACATGTATAAGTCATGAAGAAAGCAATAGCAACATACTAAACGATCAAGTGCTAGGCTAACGGAATGGGTCATGTCAATCACATCATTCTCCTAATGATGTGATCCCATTAATCAAATGACAACACATGTCTATGGTTAGGAAACATAACCATCTTTGATTAATGAGCTAGTCAAGTAGAGGCATACTACTGACTATATGTTTGTCTATGTATTCACACATGTATCATGTTTCCGGTTAATACAATTCTAGCATGAATAATAAATATTTATCATGAAATAAGGAAATAAATAATAACTTTATTATTGCCTCTAGAGCATATTTCCTTCAGTCTCCCACTTGCACTAGAGTCAATAATCTAGTTCACATCGCTATGTGATTTAACACCAATATTCACATCTGCATGTGATTAATACCCATAGTTCACATCATCATGTGATCAACACCCAAAGGGTTTACTAGAGTCAATAATCTAGTTCACATCGCTATGTGATTAACATCCAAAAGAGTACTAAGGTATGATCATGTTTTGCTCGTGAGAGAAGCTTAGTCAACGGGTCTGTCATATTCAGAGCCATATGCATTTCGCAAATATTCTATGTCCACAATGCTCTGCACGGAGTTACTCTAGCTAATTGCTCCCACTTTCAATATGTGTCCAGATTGAGACTTAGAGTCATCTGGATTGCTGTAAAAGCTTGCATCGTTGTAACTTTAACGACGGGCTCTTTTATCACCTCCATAATCGAGAAACATCTCCTTAGTCCTCACTAAGGATATTCTTGACCCATGTCCAGTGATCTACTTATTAGATCAAAATTGTATTCCTTTGCCAAACACAGAGTAAGGTATACAATAGGTCTGGTTCACAGCATAGCATACTTTATAGAACCTATGACTGAGGCATAGGGAATGACTTTTCATTCTCTTTCTATTTTCTGCAATGGTCGGGTCTTGAGTCTTACTCAACTTCACACCTTGTAACACATGCAAGAACTCCTTCTTTGGCTGTTCCATTTTGAACTATTTCAAAAATTTATCAAGGTATGTACTCATTGAAAAATCTTATCAAGCGTCTTGATCTATCTATATAGATCTTGATGCTCAATGTGTAAGCAGCTTCACCGAGGTCTTGCTTTGAAAAACACTTATTCAAGTATTCTTTCATGCTATCCAGAATTTCGATATCATTTCCAATTAACAATATGTCATCCACATATAATATTAGAAATGCTACAGAGCTCCCACTCACTTTCTTGTAAATACAGGCTTCTTCAAAAGTCTGTATAAAACCATATGCTTTGATCAACTCATCAAAGCATATATTCCAACTCCGAGATGCTTGCACCAGTCCATAGATGGATCGCTGGAGCTTGCACAATTTGTTAGCACCTTTAGGATTGACAAAACCTTCTGGTTGCATCATATACAACTCTTCTTTAAGAAAACCATTAAGGAATGCAGTTTCGTTTATCCATTTGCCACATTTCATAAAATGCAGCAATTGCTAACATGATTCAGACAGACTTAAGCATAGATACGAGTGAAAAACTCTCATCGTAGTCAACACCTTGAACTTGTCGAAAACCTTTTGCGACAATTCTAGCTTTGTAGATAGTAACACTATCAGCATCCGTCTTCCTCTTGAAGATCCATTTAATCTCAATGTCTTGCCGATCATTGGGCAAGTCAATCAAAGTTCATACTTTGTTTTCATACATGGATCTTATCTCAGATCTCATGGCCTCAAGCCATTTTGCGGAATCTGGGCTCACCATCGCTTCTTCATAGTTCGTAGGTTCGTCATGGTCTAGTAACATAACTTCCAGAACAGGATTACTGTACCACTCTGGTGCGGATCTTACTCTGTAAGACCTACGAGATTCTGTAGTAACTTAATCTGAAGTTTCATGATCATCATCATTAACTTCCTCACTAATTGGTGTAGTAGTCACAGGAACAGATTTCTGTGATGAACTACTTTCAAATGAGGGAGCAGGTACAGTTACCTCATCAAGTTCTACTTTCCTCCCACTCACTTCTTTCGAGAGAAACTCCTTATCTAGAAAGGATCCATTCTTAGCAAGGAATGTTTTGCCTTTGGATTTGTGATAGAAGGAGTACCCAACAGTTTCCTTTGGGTATTCTATGAAGACGCACTTCTCCAATTTGGGTTCGAGCTTATCAGGTTGAAAACCTTTTTCATATAAGCATCGCAACTCCAAACTTTAAGAAACGAAAGCTTAGGTTTACTTCTAAACCATAGTTCATACGATGTCGTCTCAACGGATTTAGATGGTGCCCTTTTAACGTGAATGCAGCTGTCTCTAATGCATAACCCCAAAACGATAATGGTAAATCAGTAAGAGACATCATAGATCACAGCATATCCAATAAAGTGCGATTACGACGTTCGGACACAGCATAACATTGTGGTGTTCCAGGTGGCGTGAGCTGTGAAACTATTCCACATTGTTTTAATTGAAGACCAAACTCGTAACTCAAATATTCGTCTCCGCGATCAGATCGCAGAAACTTTATTTTCTTGTTACGATGATTTTTTCACTTCACTCTGAAATTCTTTGAACCTTTCAACTATTTCAGACTTATGTTTCATCAAGTAGATATACCCATATCTGCTCAAATCATCTTGTGAAGGTCAGAAAATAACGATACTTGCCACGAGCATCAACACTCATTGGATTGCATACATCGGTATGTATTATTTCCAATAAGTCAGTAGCTTGTTCCATTGTTCCGGAGAACAGAGTTTTAGTCATCTTTCCCAAAAGGCACGGTTCGCAAGCATCAAATGATTCATAACCAAGTGATTCCGAAAATCCATCTTTATGGAGTTTCTTCATGCGCTTTACACCGATATGACCCAAACGGCAGTGCCACAAATAAGTTGCACTATCATTATTAACTTTGCATCTTTTGGCATCAATATTATGAATATGTGTATCACTATGATCGAGATCCAACAAACTATTTTCATTGGGTGTATAACCATCGAAGGTCTTATTCATGTAAACAGAATAACAATTATTCTCTAACTTTAAATGAATAACCGTATCGCAATAAACAAGATCAAATCATGTTCATGCTCAACGCAAATGCCAAATAACATTTATTTAGGTTTAACACTAATCCCGAAAGTATAGGGAGTGTGCGATGATGATCATATCAATCTTGGAACTACTTCCAACACTCATCGTCACTTCCCCTTCAACTAGTCTCTGTTTATTCTGTAACTCCTGTTTCGAGTTACTAATCTTAGCAACCGAACAAGTATCAAATACTCAGGAGCTACTATAAACACTAGTAAGGCACACATCAATAACCTGTATATCAAATATACCCTTGTTCACTTTGCCATCCTTCTTATCCACCAAATATTCAGGGCATTTCCGCTTCCAGTGACCATTTCCTTTGCAGTTTAAGCACTCAGTTTCAGGCTTTGGTTTAGCTTTGGGCTTCTTCGTGGGAGTGACAACTTGCTTGTCATTCTACTTGAAGTTCCCTTTCTTTCCCTTTGCCCTTTTCTTGAAACTAGTGGTCTTGTCAATCATCAACACTTGATGCTCTTTCTTGATTTCTACCTTCATTGATTTCAACATCACGAAGAGCTCGGGAATCGTTTTCGTCATCCCTTGCATACTATAGTTCATCTCGAAGTTCTAGTAACTTAGTGATGGTGACTAGAGAATTCTGTCAATCACTATCTTATCTGGAAGATTAACTCCCACTTGATTCAAGCGATTGAAGTATCCAGACAATCAGAGCACATGCTCACTAGTTGAGCGATTCTCCTCCATCTTTTAGCTATAGAACTTGTTGGAGACTTCATATCTCTCAACTCGGGTATTTGCTTGAAATATTAACTTCAATTCCTGGAACATCTCATATGGTCCATGATGTTCAAAACATCTTTGAAGTCCCGATTCTAAGCCATAAAGCATGGTGCACAAAACTATCAAGTAGTCATCATATTGAGCTAGCCAAACGTTCATAACGTCTGCATCTGCTCCTGCAATAGGTCTGTCACCTAGCGGTGCATTAAGGACATAATTCTTCTGTGCAGCAATGAGGATAAACCTCAGATCACGGATCCAATCTGCATCATTGCTACTAACATTTTTCAACATATCAAAATAAACATATGAAAGCAACAACGCAAGCTATTGATCTTACAACATAATTTGCAAAATACTACCAGGACTAAGTTCATGATAAATTTAAGTTCAACTAATCATATTACTTAAGAACTCCCACTTAGACAGACATCTCTCTAGTCATCTAAGTGATCACGTGATCCAAATCAACTAAACCATGTCCGATCATCACGTGAGATGGAGTAGTTTTCAATGGTGAACATCACTATGTTGATCATATCTACTATATGATTCACGCTCGACCTTTCGGTCTCCGTGTTCCGAGGCCATATCTGTATATGCTAGGCTCGTCAAGTTTAACGCGAGTATTCCGCATGTGCAACTGTTTTGCACCCGTTGTATTTGAACATAGAGACTATCACACCCGATCATCACGTGGTGTCTCAGCACGAAGAACTTTCACAACGGTGCATACTCAGGGAGAACACTTCTTGATAATTAGTGAGAGATCATCTTAAAATGCTACCGTCAAACAAAATAGAATAAGATGTATAACAGATAAACATCAAATGCAATCAAAATATGTGACATGATATGGCCATGATCATCTTGCGCCTTTGATCTCCATCTCCAAAGTACTATCATGATCTCTATCATCACCGGCACGACACCATAATCTTCATCATCTTGATCTATATCAATGTGTCGTCACATGGTCGTCTCGCCAACTATTGCTCTTGCAACTATTGCTATCGTATAGCGATAAAGTAAAGCAATTATTTAGCACTTGCATCTTATGCAACAAAGAGACAACCATAGGACTTCTGCCAGTTGCCGATAACTTCAACAAAACATGATCATCTCATACAACAACTTATATCTCATCACGTCTTGACCATATCACATCACAACATGCCCTGCAAAAAGAAGTTAGACGTCCTCTACTTTGTTGTTGCACATTTTACGTGGCTGCTACGGGCTGAGCAAGAACCGTTCTTACCTACACATCAAAACCACAACAATAGTTCGTCAAGTTGGTGTTGTTTTAACCTTCGCAAGGACCGGGCGTAGCCACACTCGGTTCAACTAAAGTTGGAGAAACAGACACCCGCTAGTCACCTGTGTGCAAAGCACGGCGGTAAAACCAGTCTCGCGTAAGCGTACGCGTAATGTCGGTCCGGGCCACTTCATCCAACAATACCGCCGAACCAAAGTATGACATGCTGGTAAGCAGTATGACTTGTATCACCCACAACTCACTTGTGTTCTACTCGTGCATATAACATCAACGCATAAAACCTAGGCTCTGATACCACTGTTGGGGAACGTAGTAATTTCAAAAAAAATCCTACGCACACGCAAGATCATGGTGATGGCATAGCAACGAGAGGGGAGAGTGTTGTCCACGTACCCTCGTAGACCGTAAGCAGAAGCGTTAGAACAACGCGGTTGATGTAGTCATACGTCTTCACGGCCCGACCGATCAAGCACCGAAACTACGGCACCTCCGAGTTCTAGCACACGTTCAGCTCGATGATGTTCCTCAAACTCCGATCCAGCCGAGTGTCGAGGGAGAGTTCCATCAGCACGACAGCGCGGTGACGATCTTGATGTACTACCGACGCAGGGCTTCGCCTAAGCACCGCTACGATATTATCGAGGTGGATTATGGTGGAGGGGGGCACCGCACACGGCTAAGAGATCCAAGGGATCAATTGTTGTTGTGTCTAGAGGTGCCCCTCTGCCCCCGTATATAAAGGAGCAAGGGGGGAGGGGGCGGCCGGCCTAGTAGGGGCGCGCCAAGGGGAGTCCTACTCCCACCGGGAGTAGGACTCCCTCCTTCCTTGTTGGAGTAGGAGAAGGGGGAAAGAGGGGGAGAGTAGGAAGGAAAAGGGGGCCGCACCCCTTGTCCAATTCGGACCAGAGGGGGGCTGCGCACCTCCTTCCTTTCGGCCTCTCTCCTCTATTCCAGTATGGCCCAATAAGGCCCATATACTCCCCGGCGAATTCCCGTAACTCTCCGGTACTCTGAAAAATACCCGAATCACTCGGAACCTTTCCGAACTCTGAATATAGTCGTCCAATATATCGATCTTTACATCTCAACCATTTCGAGACTCCTCGTCATGTCCCCGATCTCATCCGGGACTCCGAACTCCTTCGGTACATCAAAACTCATAAACTCATAATATAACTGTCATCAAAACCTTAAGCGTGCGGACCCTACGGGTTCGAGAACAATGTAGACATGACCTAGAACTATTCTCGGTCAATAACCAATAGCGGAACCTGGATGCTCATATTGGCTCCCACATATTCTACGAAGATCTTTATCGGTCAAACCGCATAACAAGATACGTTGTTCCCTTTGTCATCGGTATGTTACTTGCCCGAGATTCGATCGCCGGTATCCAATACCTAGTTCAATCTCGTTACCGGCAAGTCTCTTTACTCGTTACGTAATGCATCATCCTGCAACTAACTCATTATTCACATATCTTGCAAGGCTTATAGTGATGTGCATTACCGAGAGGGCCCAGAGATACCTCTCCGACAATCGGAGTGACAAAACCTAATCTCGAAATACGCCAACCCAACATGTACCTTTGGAGACACCTGTAGTACTCCTTTATAATCACCCAGTTACGTTGTGACGTTTGGTAGCACCCAAAGTGTTCCTCCGGTAAATGGGAGTTGCATAATCTCATAGTTACAGGAACATGTATAAGTCATGAAGAAAGCAATAGCAACATACTAAACGATCAAGTGCTAGGCTAACGGAATGGGTCATGTCAATCACATCATTCTCCTAATGATGTGATCCCATTAATCAAATGACAACACATGTCTATCGTTAGGAAACATAACCATCTTTGATTAATGAGCTAGTCAAGTAGAGGCATACTAGTGACTATATGTTTGTCTATGTATTCACACATGTATCATGTTTCCGGTTAATACAATTCTAGCATGAATAATAAACATTTATCATGAAATAAGGAAATAAATAATAACTTTATTATTGCCTCTAGGGCATATTTTCTTCAACACACTACTTTTTTAAAGAGTGCAGTGTCATCCTCCCCACATGATTCTCAAGAAACAACAAGGCTAAATGAAGATACTTAACATAGCTCTGTAGTTAATGACCGCAATTCCCCTACACCACCATCGTAGGTGCTTGCTCTTACTTGGTAATGTGATATGTGGTTGTATGTTGCACATGGTGTCTACCTTGTAATGCTTCTAATTAGGGTAAATTGCATGTGCTTAGATAACACATTATACCTGTGAATATGACATGCCTTCCTATTTTTGGTACATACTACGTCTTTCTATTAACCATGTTCCTACATCAAACTACTTTTCTTGTGTATCCCTCATCAATCACTTCTGACAAGACACCTTCAAATTGACAATGTAATATTGGTTGCATCTTGCATATCATTTCAAGCATGTACTGCCTCTAATTTGTTGAAATGCCACTTATAATGAGACACTTCTTACTTGGTAGAGTGATTTTGGTTGGATCTTTCATATGTTGTCTAGCTTGCATTGCTTCCAATTTGTTGAAATGCCTTCTGCTTAGCGTTTTTCGTACATATTCCATCCTCCTACAATGTGGTTTCCTTACATAAAAGTTGTGTTCGTCAGTATCATGCATCAACGAATTTGGAAGATTGAATTTCATTCCTTTTTCTTGTGGGTTTGACTTGACAAGGCAAAATCTAAAAGGATGAAGGCACGGGATGATGGTGGTCCACTGGAGCAACCGAAACATATGATCTCTACAGATTATCCTGCTACTCCTATTGCAGTGCAAGTTCCAAATCTCATCTCCCCTTCTCCACAACCCCAGGTGCTTGCTCTAACATGGCAGTGTGATATCTGGTTGCATCTTGCATATGGTGCCTAGCTTGTATTGCTCCTAATTTGTTAAATTGCATCTCCTTAGATTACACATTATACCTGTGAATATGACACACCTTCTTGTATTTGGTACATACTACATGTGCCTATCACACCATGTTCTTACATCAAACTACTGTTCTTGTGTATCATGCATCTATCACTTATGATGAGATAGTCACGCCCGTGGGTTAGTATGAGACACGATACTCATATAAAGAGTGCAGTTTCATGCTCTCCAAATGATTCCCAAGAAACAACAAGTGTAAATAAAGATATTTAACATAGCTCTATACTTGAACACCGCATTTCCCCTACACCACCATCGTAGGTGCTTGCTCTAACTTTGTAGTGTGATATGTGGTTGCAAGCGGCATACGGTGTCTAGCTTGTAATCCTTCTAATTAGGGTAAATTGCATCTGCTTAGTTTACACATTATACCTGTGAATATGACATGCCTTCCTATTTTTGGTACATACTACATTTATTTGTTAACCAGGTTCTTACATGAAACTACCACTCTTCTGTATCCTACATCAATCATTTACGATGGGACACCTTTATCCGTTGCATATTGCATATTATTTCTAGCATGTTGCAATGTATTGCTTCTAATTTGTTCAAATACATTTATGAGGCCACCCTTTTAATTTGGCAGAGTGATATTGGTTTCATCTTTCATATGGTGTCTAGCTTGCATTGCTTCTAATTAGTTCAAACACCTTGTGCTTAGTTTACACTTTACACATCATACATGTCAATATGTCATGTCGTCTTGTTTTCATACATATTCCATCCTCCTATCATATGGTTGCCTTTCATGAAAGTAGTGTTCGTCAGTATCATGCATCAATGAGTTCTGAAGAGCAAATTTTAATCCGTTTTCTTGTGGGTTTCACTTGACAAGGCAAAATCAAAGAAGAGGAAGGAAAAGTGTAAGGAAGGCGATGATGGTGGTCCTCTGCAGCAACGTAAATGAAGCATCTTTACGGATTCTCCTCGTACTGCTATTGCATTACAAGTTCCAAGTCCCCGCTCCCCTACTCCACCATTCCAGGTGCTTGCTCTAACTTGGCAGTGTGATATCTGGTTGCATGTTGCATATGGTGTATACCTTGTATTGCTTCTAATTAGTGTAAATTGCATCTGCTTGGCGTACACATTATACATTTGAATATGACACGCCTTCCTGTTTTTGGTACATACTATATCTGTCTATCACACCATGTTCTTACATGAAACTACTCTTCTTGTGTATCCTGCATCAGTCACTTATGATGAGACACCTTTAAGTTGGCAGTGTGATATTGGTTTGCGTCTTGAATATGATTTCTAGCATGTAGTGCTTCTAGTTTGATGAACACCACCTATGATGAGACAATTTTAACTTGGCAGGGTGATATTGGTTGCACCTTCCATATGGTGTCTATCTTGCAGTGCATCTAATTTCTTGAAGTGCCTTCTGCTTAGTTACCACATCATAGGTGTGAATATGTCGTGCCGTACAGCTTTTCGTACATATTCCATCCTCGTATCATGAGTTTGACTTTCATCAGAATAGTGTTCATTAGTATCATGCATGAATGAGTTCTGAAGAGCGAATATTATTCCTTTTTCTTGTCAGTTTGACCTCACAATGCAAAGTCAATAAAGCGGAAGGAAATTGGTAAGGCATTGGATGATGGTGGTCCTTCTGAGCAACTGAAATGGAGGGTCTCTACAGATTCTACTCCGCCATCCTCCCAACAAGATTTGCAAGACAATGCAAGGCTAGATAGCTAACGTAGCTGTGTAGATGATGAGCACATCTCCCTTACTCCACCATCACAGGTGTTTGCTCTAACTTGGCACTATTATATGTGGTTGCATGTTGCGTATGATGTCTAGCTTGTATTGGTTCTAACTTTGTTTCTAGAACATACTATATCTGATCACACCATGTTCTTACATCAGACTACTGTTCTTGCATATCCCGCATTAGTCACTCGATGAGGCACCTTTATGTCGCCACTGTGATATTGGTTGCGTCTTGCATATGATTTGTAGCATGTACTGCTTCTAATTTTTTGAAACGCCAGATAGTTTGAACTTGGCAGAGTGATATTGGTTTTCATATGGTGTCTAGCTTGCAGTGCTTCTAATTTGTTGAAATGCCTTCTGCTTAGTTACCACATCATAGGTGTGAATATGTCACGCCATCGTGTTTTTGTACATATTTGATCCTCGTATCATGTGTTTGCCTTTCATCCGAGTAGTGTTTGCCAGTATCATGCATGAATGAGTTCTGAAGAGCGAATTTTATTCCTTTTTCTTATTGGTTTGACTTCACAATGCAAAATCAATACAGCTGAAGGAAATTAGTAAGGCAGTGGATGATGGTGGTCCTTCGGAGCAACTCAAACAGAGGGTCTCTACAGATTCTACTCTGCCATCCTCCCAACAAGATTCGCAAGACAACACAAGGCTGGACAATTAACGTAGTTGTGTAGATGATGAGCACATATGCCCTACTCCACCATCACAGGTGCTTGCTCTAACTTGGCACTGTTATATGTGGTTGCGTGTTCCGTATGATGTCTAGTTTGTATTGCTTATAATTTTGTTGAATTGCATCTGCGTAGCTTCCAACTTATATCTGCAACAATCACTTACCCATAAGACACATTTAACTTGGGAGTGTGATGTAGGTTGCATCTTGCATTGTCTTCTAGCTTGTACTGCTTCTAATTTGTTGAAATGGCACTTATGATGAGACATTTTTTTCCTGGTAGAGTGATATTGGTGCCTACCTTTCATTTCTTCTAATTTTCTTGAAATGCCTTCTGTTGACTGTTTTTCATACATATTCCATCCTCCTATGTGTAATTCCCCAAGATCGACGCTCCAGAAGTCTTCCAGCTATTATGTTGTCGCCGTGTGTTTTATTTTTGTTTGTTGCATTCATCATCGCAACATGCGCATTGCATCAGCATGGTTTCATAAAGCTTGTATCCGTTCGTAGTTGTTGTGTTCCCCCTTGCCTTCGTTGACCGATCCGAGTCCAACCGGGTTTCCGATTCCCTCTTGTCTGACCGTTTGACCCTCTCTACACTTTACTCAAACCCCTCGCGCGCCTCCGAAAGTTGTCCCGAACCCGACCCACTATGTCGTTACCAATGGGCCCGGATCATCCCCGAACATCTATAAAACATATCCGTTTTCTTATTTGGACTCCCTACCTATTTATTCTCGACTGCCCGATTACGATCGGACGGACCGAGTTAACCCCTAACCTGATCCCACCTACTATATAAGCAGCCCAACCCTAGATTTTAGACAAACTATCCCATCCATCTCATCGCCGCCACCACTCCACCAAATCCCCCTCGGGATCTCCCCTGCCCGATCCACCGCAGCCAACCTCGTCCTCCTCCTCTCGATCCATCTCCTCGACCACCTTCAGATCGAGCAGAGCCTTGAACCCGAGCTCTCCCCTACTTCTTCCACAAGCGCCTGAAGCCTACCTCTTCTTCCCTCGATCCCGAATGGATCGTGTAGCTGATCGAGGCCCCGAGCAGGAGCACTCGGCCTCATCCCCTTGCGCTGTAGCAGGCAACCAGCTCCACCAAGCCTCCCCCATCGCTGCCTTGGCCGCCTCGTCCCCGCAGCCTCCCGCGTCTGATCCAGGGAGATCAGCACCCTCCCGAGCTCCTCCACGACATGCTCCTTCCCTGAGCCCAACCTCATCTCCGGAGCACCACCGATCCCCAAGCCTCCCCTTGCTCCTCCACCTCGCCTCGTCGTCCCGCGACTGGCCTCGCTGCCGGCGACCACGACAAGGACCGGCCTCGTCCCGCTCCTCTCCTCCCCTGTCTCTCCCTTCCTCCCCGTGCTTCCCTCTGTTCCTCACATCTCTCTCTCTTTCATGCCCCATGGACACGAGCCTGAAGCCCAAGTCACCGGCAGCCTTCCTCGCACCTGGATCTGGAGTTGCCACCCCGGATCGACCTGTCCCACGCCCTACATCGCCTGGAGCCGCCACACCAAGTCCCCTGCCTCGCCGGAGCCTGCTGCAGCCCCGTCCGTACCCCCGTTTGCCTCGCCGCCGTCCAGGACCCTGCGCCGCCCAGCTTCCTTCACTCCTGGCTCGCCTGGTTCATCTCCGTCGGAGTTCCACCGCGCCGCTGCATCCTCTGCTTCCCCTGCTCGCTGCGACTTCGCGCTCCTACAGTCGCTCCCGAGCGCGTTGACCATGCCCTTGCCCAGCGGCCTACGTGGCCTCTCCGCAGTTCCGGGCCAAGGCCCATGGTGAGGCCCCCAGCGCACCCTCCTTTTTCCCCTCTTGTTGGGCCAGCCTACTAGATTCGACCTGTGTCATGTTTTTCCTGTTCTGTGAATTTAGCATTATCCAGTAAACGTCTGTTTTACAGAAAAACCCTCAAACATCATGCATTTAATAACTCCACAACCGTGCATCTTATGTAAATAATTTACATATGTAAAATGCTTAGAATTTCATCTAGTTTCATAATATCCAACTTTCATCCATGTTTAATATGTTTAACTTGTTGTTTGCATTTATTTTGCATAAATCGCATGTTAAAATGATTTATTCCATAACTAAATAACCGTAGCTCGGAATTAAATAAACTTTATATGTAAATGGGGTAGAAAAATGCATAGATTAACTTGGTGGCATTAATTTGAATGTTTAACAACTCTAAAATATGGTTTAGGGCAGAACAGTACCAAATCCAAAATATGCACATGCGGATTTTCTGGAATTGTTGTTTGTCATTCCGGCCTCATTTAGACATGCCTAAATAGTTAGTTTACTTATGTTTCACCTCTTGCCATGTTTAACAACATTTAATATTGTTGGGTACATAAATGAGAGAGAACTAAATAATTGATGTGGTGTTTCGTCAATATGCAACTCGTTGCATATTGAGCTCCACTTAATTTGTAGTATTGTTTGTGCACTTTGCCATGCCATGCCTCATTAAACCGGACATGCATCATACTTGATTTTCCATCATGCCATGCTTATGTGATGGTTGTTTACCATGTTGTTTGCTTCTTTCCGGTTTGCTTCTCTCGTTAGCTTCTGTTTCGTTTCGGAGTTGTGAGGATTCGTTCGACTACGCCCGTTTGTCTTCTTCTTGGACTTGTTCTTCTTCCTAGCGGGATCTCAGGCAAGATGACCATTACCCTCGATATCACTTCTATCTTTTCTTGCTAGTTGTTTGTTCTATCGCTATGTCGCACTACCTACCGCTTGTTTATCATGCCTCCCATATTGCCATGTCAAGCCTCTAACCCACCTTCCTAGCAAACCGTTGTTTGGCTATGTTACCGCTTTGCTCAGCCCCTCTTACAGCGTTGTTAGTTGCAGGTGAAGTTGAAGATTGCTCCATGTTGGAACATGTTTATTTTGGGATATCACAATATCTCTTATTTTTAATTAATGCATCTATATACTTGGCAAAGGGTGGAAGGCTTGGCCTTATGCCTGGTGTTTTGTTTCACTCTTGCCTCCCTAGTTTCCGTCATATCGGTCTTATGTTCCTTGATTTTGCATTCCTTACGCGGTTGGGGTTATGGGACCCCCTTGACAATTCGCCTTGAATAAAACTCCTCCAGCAAGGCCCAACCTTGGTTTTAGAATTTGCCTACCTACCACCTATACCTTTGCCTTGGGTTCTGCAGACTCAAGGATCAT
>NC_041385.1:372431039-372542584 GCF_002162155.2 Triticum dicoccoides
CTCTAAGTGTTGGTCCGAACTGGGCAACCTGCAGGGCCACCTTGAGGAAACTTGAAGGCTTGTTTTACTCATAGCTTGACCTATCTGGTGTGCCGTGAGAATGAGATATGTGCAGCTCCTATCGGGAATTGTCGGCATATTCGGGCGGACTTGCTGGTCTTGTTTTACCATTGTCGAAATGTCTTGTAACCAGGATTCCGAGTCTGATAGGTGATTCCAGGAGAAGGAATATACTTCGTTGATTGTGAGAGATTGTGATGGGCTAAGTTGGGACACCCCTACAGGGTATAAACTTTCGAGAGCCATGCCCGCTGTTATGTGGCAAATGGGAATTTGTTAATATCCGGTTGTAGAGAACTTGACACTTGACATAACTAAAACGCATCAACCGTGTGTATAGCCGTGATTGTCTCTTTTCGTTGGAGTCTAGGAAGTGAACACGGCTTGGGTTATGATTGAATGTAAGTAGTTCAAGATAACTTCTAGCTTCATGACCGTTGCGTAGTTTCTCTTCTTACTCTTGTACTCGTATGTTAGCCACCATATTTGCTTACCGCTTGCTGTAACTCCACCTCATTACCTTATCCTACCCATAAGCTTAAATAGTCTTGATCTCGTGAGTTTTGAGATTGCCGAGTCCTCGTGACTCACAGATACTACCAAAACAGTTGCAGGTGCCGATGATACCAGTGCATGTGATGCTACCGAACTCAAGTGGGAGTTCGACGAGGACCTTGGCCGTTACTATGTTTCGTTTCCTGATGATCAGTAGTGGAGCCTAGTTGGGATGATCGGGGATCTAGCATTTGGGGTTATCTTCTTTTCAGTTGGATTTGTCCGTCGTCGGACTATGTGTGTACTATGAATGATGTATGAATTATTTGTTCAATGTGTGAAGTGGCGATTTTAAGCCAACTATTTATCTATCCTTGTTCTTGTACACGAGATTGTGTGAAGATGACCCTTCTTGCGACAAAACCACAATGTGGTTATGCCTCTAAGTCGTGCCTCGACACGTGGGAGATATAGCCGCATCGTGGGTGTTACAAGTTGGTAATTAGAGCCATCCCCGACTGAGGATCCCCCTGCTTGATTGAATCGCTGACGTTGTTGAGTCTAGAACAAAAATGTTTTGAGTCTTAGGATTATATATATCGGAGAGTAGGATTCTTTTTAGTCCTTAGTCCCTTCGTTGCTCTGGTGAGGCCTCCTGACGTAGATGCTCTGTCTTTCCTCTCCTCAATTTTCACTAATTTTTTTTAGGTTCACGCGGGTATCTTGGGATCGTTTCGATATTCTTGTGACGAGAACATTGTTCTTGGTGCCAACTAACATTTAGGGGTTGTGGCAGTGTCCCGGGGAGTTGAGCTCCGAGGTGTTGTCGTCACAATTTTATCGTTGCAGTTCTGGAATACCTGAGTTTCACCAACATCGAAAATATCTTTTATGAAGTTGTGGGTGAGATAACCTCGACGCCACCCAGTACTGGGGCGGGAGTTTGGGAGTATTGCCATAGCTTGTATAACGGATGCTTTTTGAAGGTTGAGGTACACGATATTCGGAGTTTTCTTCGTTACGTGTTGACGGACGTGTACAGCTGGATGTAGGGATTGTTTAGTTGGGTGAGATATATTGCTTCCCCTCTATCCCCAACACCAGATTGCATAACCAGAAAGTTTCGGGAGTTTATAGGTGGGAATTCAAGTAGCTCCTAGAATATCTTTCCGACAGATGGATGATATAGGATGGGTTAAATCTCTATCATATGTCTGCTTTGGCTAATTTTTAGAGCCAATTCCTTTTTTTTGCTTTTGAGTTGTGGTATTCGAGTTGCTTCGATGTCAAGTGTTGATCCATACCTTCCCTAAATGGTGTTCTCATATTTCTATGGGAGTGCTAATCCTTCTTGATCATTGAGGTTATCATGTCAATTCTTTCCAACAGTTGTGCTTCTCTTCAAGTGGATCCGATGATTTCAACATTCACGAAATCAATTCTATGTTTTCTCAATTGTATGCATTCCATCTGCCTAAGTTGCCTTTGTTTTCCCGCCCTCCCACCCTTTTTCTTCAAGGACTCAGATTTCTTAATCAAGTATATTTTTATTGATGTGAAGTCTCTTCATTCTTTTCTTTCAATGTTCTTATCCGGTGATTGTCATGAAGATGGTCAGGAATTTCAAGTTCATCATTCTCCATTATTTGTCTTCTCCGGTGGATTCAATTCAAGCTTTCGGTGTTGATCATATCCCTTTCCTCGTTTCAAATGTTTTTTCATGCCAGTGTACCTCATAATTGTTCACCTCTCTCTTTTCTTATCCGGAGTGCTCAAGATATCTCAGGAGATTCGTGTTTTCATTCCTAATCCATTCAAGATATCTCGAGGTTGTTATCTCTTTTGAGCCATTTAATTCAACCGATGCAATCTCTCTTTTAAAATCGTTCAACGGTGTTTCCTTTTGAGTGGGCCCTAACCCACAGGTCTTTTCCCAGGACCTTACCAGACTCTTCTAATTTTCCCGGAGCTATTCTCAAATTCATTTCAAAGTTTTACGTAAGAATGTTATCATCAATCAAATGTTTTTCTCCAAGATCTTTCAAATTCTTTTCATCATTGGTTCAACCTTTCTAATTTTCATTCCAGAGTGCCTCAACAGTTCATGGTAGTGTGATGCGTAGTTCAAGCTTGATGCCATCCTCTCATAATTGTTCTCAATTGCGAGAATTCTTTTCACCCATCCAGAGAAATTCAGGAGCCTTTTAGTTTGATTCTCCGGAGCCCATCATCTCAGAATTATTCATTCCAGTTTTCAGCTCTCATTCTCCAAATCTTACCGGTGCTTCGTTCAAGTATTCTCTAGTCAGCTCGTGCTCTCTTCGTTCTCTTGCATCTAAATTCCATGAAGTATCTTCGTTCAATTTTTTCTTCTTCTAATTCCTCCCGGTGATTCGTGCTCTTTTCTTCGATCGTTTTCAATTCGTACGGTGGTTCATTTGAGATTCCTCTTCCTTTGTTCTCATATCAATTAATTTGTTCTTTCCTAATCCTACCGGTGGTTCGTTGAAGATTTTTCCAAAGTTTGCTCTATATCTCTCTTAATACTTTCTACGAGTATAAGTAGTATGCCAAATCCGTTGCTTGTCATTAATGTAAATTGGTGAAGGATACACATAACATAATTCTTATTCTTGTTTCATCCAAGTGTTTAATTCTTTTCTACAGGAGTTTGTTCGTGATATCAATTTCTCAATTATATGTTGTTCATCTTTCTTCTGGAGTTCCTTTCAAGTTTACTTTCGTTTGATCATTCTTTTATTACCGGAGTTCTCATGAAGGCTCAACATGGTGGTTCATGAAGGATTTAATTCATTCTTGAAGTGTTCTTCAAGATTCTTGTTGTAGGAGTTCAAGAATTCTTCATCTTGCATTCCAAAGTGCAATTCTTTCTACCTTATCTTTTGAGATGATGTTATATCATTCTTGACAATTTCCCTTCGTGTTTCATGATTCACAAGTTTTCAAGAGAGACATATTTTAAACCCATCATTTTCAATTCGTTCACGAGATCTTTTCAACCCAATAATTTCTTCGTTAGTGTTATCTTGTTATAGATTTCACTTAAAGCCTTCCCTAAGGAATGTTTCTAATTATGGTGTCTATCGATTATCCAAGTTTCCATCTATTCTCGCGGTGAAAGAAGTTTTTCATCTCTTTGGTGCTCTCAATCAAATCAATGGTTTCCATTAGTGGCCGATTGTCACCTCATAGTCTTGAGATGTTTTCCATAAGTCCACAACAAGCTTATGCTTTCGTTGTTGATTTTCCAACAAGTCCATTCAAACCTTCTTCGTAGGAAGGCTCCTTCATGTTCATTCATGGTGGAAATTGTTGTTCTTTTATCCGTTCATTTCATTTCATTCTTTCATTTCTTCCGGAGGCATTGTGTTGTTGCTCTCATCTAGTATCATCTTGTTTGTCAAGATCATGTTCTTTTCATTGCTTATCCACTTAGTCGGAGTGTCGTGTCCGCTTTTCAAGTTCATTCCATCTTATTTAGACTTTGCTTCTCTTTTAAACCGGAGTGCCGCCCGAATTGTCTCCTCTCTATCTCGTCTTAACCGGAGTGGTTTCACTATCTTGTCCTTTGAGCTCTTGGTTCTCATCATATTCCTTGTTTCTCTTGTCCAACGAACTGTTTGCAATCTTGTTCGTCTATGTTGTACTCTTTCTTTCAAGTTCTTTGTAATCTCTCAAGGTTCTTTGGTTTCACTTGTTTGTCGAAGAAGCAACTTTGATTTACCTCTTCCTCTTTCGCTTATCTCCGGTGCCATCCCTAGATCTCGGGGCGAGATCTCTTGTAAGTGGAGGGGAGTTGTAACGCCCCAAGACCGACGCTCCAGAAGTCTTCCAGCTATTTTGTTGTCGCCGTGTATTTTATTTTTGTTTGTTGCATTCATCATCGCATCATGCGCATTGCATCTGCATGTTTTCATAAAGCTTGCATCCATTCGTAGTTGTCGCGTTCCCCCTTGCCTACGTTGACCGATCTGAGTCCAACCGGGTTTTCGATTCCCTCTTGTCTGACCATTTGACCCTCTCTACACTTTACTCAGACCCCTCGCAAGGGTCCAAAAGTTTTCCTAAACCTGACCCGCTCTGTCCTTACTAATGGGTCCAAATCATCCCTCAACATCTATAAAACATCTCCATTTTCTTATTTGGACTCCCTACCTATTTATTCTCGACCGCCCAATTACGATCGGACGGACTGAGTTAACCCCTAACCTGATCCCACCTGCTATATAAGCAGCCTAACCCTAGATAGAAAAGTTGCCCCATCCATCTCATCGCTGCCGCCACTCCACCAAATCCCCCTTGGGATCTCCCCTGCCTGATCCACCCCAGCCAACCTCCTCCTCCTCTCGATCCATCCCCGTGGCCACCTTCAGATCGAGCAGAGCCTCGAAGCCGAGCTCTCCTCTGCTTCTTCCCCAAGAGCTTGAAGCCTACCTCTTCTTCCCTCGATCCCGAATGGATCGTGTAGCTGTTCGAGGCCTCGAGAAGGAGAGATCGGCCTCATCCCCTCGCGCTGCCGCCGGCAACCAGCTCCACCAAGCCGCCCCTGTCGCTGCCTTGGCCGCCTCGTCCCCGCAGCCTCCCGCGTCTGAGCCAAGGAGATCAACACCCTCCCGAGCTCATCCACGACGTGCTCCTTCCCTGAGCCCCACCTCATCTCTGGAGCACTACCGAGCCCCGAGCCTCCCCGTGCTCCTCTACCTCACCTTGTCGTCCCGAGACTGGCCTTACTGCCAGCGACCATGGCAAGGACCGGCCTCGTCCCGCTCCTCTCCTCCCCTGTCTCTCCCTTCCTCCCGTGCTTCCCTCTGTTCCTCACATCTCTCTCTTTCATGCCCCATGGACAGGAGCATGAAGCCCAAGCCACTGGCGGCCTTCCTCGCGCCTAGATCTGGAGTTGCCGCCCCGGATCGACCTGTCATGTGCCCTACATCGACTGGAGCCGCCACGCCAAGTCCCCTGCCTTGCCGGAGCCTGCTGTGGCCCCGTCCGCGCCTCTGTTTGCCTCGCTGCCATCCAGGACCCTGCGCCGCCCCACTTCCTTCACTCCCGGCCTCGCCTGGTTCATCTTCGCTGGAGTTCCACCGCACCGCTGCATCCTCTACTTCCCTTGCTCGCTGCGATTTCGCGCGCCTGCAGTTGCTCCCGAGCGTGTTGACCGCGCCCTTGCCCAGCGGCCTCCGTGGCCTCTCCAGAGTTCTGGGCCGAGGCCCATGGTGAGGCCCCCAGCGCGCCCCTCCTTTTTTCCCTCTTGTTGGGCCAGCCTGCCAGATTCGGCCCATATCATGTTTTTCCTGTTCTGTGAATTTATCATTATTCAGTGAACGTCTGTTTTACAGAAAAACCCTCAAACATCATGGATTTAATAACTCCACAACCGTGCATCTTATGTAAATAATTTATATATGTAAAATGCTTAGAATTTCATCTAGTGTCATAATATTCAACTTTCATCCATGTTTAAAATGTTTAACTTGCTGTTTGCATTTATTTTGCATAAATCGCATGTTAAAATGATTTATTCCATAACTAAATAACCGTAGCTCGGAATTAAATAAACTTTATATGTAAATGGGGTAGAAAAATGCATAGATTAACTTGGTGGCATTACTTTGCATGTCTAACAACTCTAAAATATGGTTCAGGGCAGAATAGTACCAAATCCAAAATATGCACCTGTGGATTTTCCGGAATTGTTATTTGTCATTCCAGCCTCATTTAAACTTGCCTAAATAGTTAGTTTACTTATGTTTCACCTCTTGCCATGTTTAACAACATTTAATATTGTTGGGTACATAAATGAGAGAGAACTAAATAATTGATGTGGTGTTTCGTCAATATGCAACTCGTTGCATATTGAGCTCCACTTAATTTGTAGTATTGTTTGTGCACTTTGCCATGCCATGCCTCATTAAACCGGACATGCATCATACTTGATTTTCCATCATGCCATGCTTATGTGATGGTTGTTTACCATGTTGTTTGCTTCTTTCCGGTTTGCTTCTCTCGTTAGCTTCTGTTTCGTTTCGGAGTTGTGAGGATTCGTTCGACTACGCCCGTTTGTCTTCTTCTTGGACTTGTTCTTCTTCCTAGTGGGATCTCAGGCAAGATGACCATTACCCTCGATATCACTTCTATCTTTTCTTGCTAGTTGTTCGTTCTATCGCTATGTCGCACTACCTACCGCTTGTTTATCATGCCTCCCATATTGCCATGTCAAGCCTCTAACCCACCTTCCTAGCAAACCGTTGTTTGGCTATGTTACCGCTTTGCTCAGCCCCTCTTATAGCGTTGTTCGTTGCAGGTGAAGTTGAAGATTGCTCCATGTTGGAACATGTTTATGTTGGGATATCACAATATCTCTTATTTTTAATTAATGCATCTATATACTTGGCAAAGGGTGGAAGGCTTGGCCTTATGCCTGGTGTTTTGTTTCACTCTTGCCTCCCTAGTTTCCGTCATATCGGTCTTATGCTCCTCGATTTTGCGTTCCTTACGCGGTTGGGGTTATGGGACCCCCTTGACAATTCGCCTTGAATAAAACTCCTCCAGCAAGGCCCAACCTTGGTTTTAGAATTTTCCTACCTACCACCTATACCTTTGCCTTGGGTTCTGCAGACTCAAGGAACATCTTCATTTTAACCCCCCGGGCCAGTGCTCCTCTGAGTGTTGGTCCAAACCGGGCAACCTACGGGGCCACCTTGGGGAAACTTGAGGGCTGGTTTTACTCATAGCTTGACGTATCCGGTGTGCCCTGAGAACGAGATATGTGCAACTCCTATCGGGATTTGTCGGCACATTCGGGCGGACTTGCTGGTCTTGTTTTACCATTGTCGTAATGTCTTGTAACCGGGATTCTGAGTCGATCGGGTGATTCTGGGAGAAGGAATATACTTAGTTGATCGTGAGGGCTTGTGCTAGGCTAAGTTGGGACACCCCTGTAGGGTATAAACTTTTGAGAGCCGTGCCCGCAGTTATGTGGCAGATGGGAATTTTTTAATATCCGGTTATAGAGAACTTGACACTTGACTTAATTAAAATGCATCAACCGTGTGTGTAGCCGTGATGGTCTCTTTTCGGCGGAGTCCATGAAGTGAACACGGTTTGGGTTATGATTGAACATAAGTTGTTCAAGATCACTCGTATGTTAGCCACCATATTTGCTTAGCGCTTTCTGCAACTCCACCTCATTACCTTATCCTACCCATAAGCTTAAATAGTCTAGATCTCGCGGGTTTTGAGATTGCTGAGTCCTCGTGACTCACAAATACTACCAAAACAATTGCAGGTGCCGATGATAGCCGTGCAGGTGATGCTACCGAACTCAAGTGGGAGTTCAGCGAGGACCTTGGCCGTTACTATGTTTCGTTTTCTGATGATCAGTAGTGGAGCCCGGTTGGGACGGTTGGGGATCTAGCATTTGGGGTTATCCTCTTTTCAGTTGGATTTGTCGGTAATCAGACTATGTATGTACTTTGAATGATGTATGAATTATTTGTTCATTGTGTGAAGTGGCGATTGTAAGCCAACTATTTATCTATCCTTGTTCTTATACATGGGATTGTGTGAAGATGACCCTTTTTGCGACAAAACCACAATGCGGTTATGCTTCTAAGTCATGCCTCGACACGTGGGAGATATAGCCGCATCAATCACTCATGATTGGATGCTTTTAACTTGGCAGTGTGATAGTGGGTGCATCTTGCATTGATTTCTAGGTTGTACTGCTTCTAATTTTTTGAAATGCCACTTATGACATGATACTTTTAACTTGGCAGAGTGGTATTGGTTGCATCTTTCATATGGTGTCTAGCTTGCATTACTTCTATTTTCTTGAAAATCCTTTTGCTTAGTTTACACATCGTAGCTGTGAATGAGTCACGCCGTCCTGTTTTCTTACATATTACATCCTCCTCATACGGTTGTCTTACATCAAAGTATTGCTTGTCTGTATCATGCATCAATGAGTTCTGAAGAGCGATTTTATTCTTTTGTGTTGTGGGTATGGCTTGTCATGAAAAAAAGCAAGGAAAAGAATATAGTAGGAAATGGTGTTACTCGTCGGGTGCAACGAAAAAGGATCTTCCTGCAAGATTCTCCTGGTACTTATAGTGCAGTAGAAGGTCCAAGTTCACCGGCTAAATCTACAAACACAGTATCACTTGCTCCACCAGCTGCAGCATCCCCTTCAACTGTACCGGTATCTCAACGAGTTACTCGTTCGTTTGCTCCGCAACTGGCCTATTCCCAAGCTGCCTTCACACCTAACACTACTTCTGAAGCACTACTGACAAACATGACTTAGCAAGATCAGATGAACCTCATGAGCATCAACACCAAGACGGTACTCTCACAGTTTGATGTGCACTAACACTTCCCATATTCGATGTTGAACTAGCACCACGACGTAAGCAGAAACAGACATCAGGGATAATGCTTGATAGATTAACAAAATCTAAAGGAGGAATAATGGATATCTATTTGAGGCAGGTTTAAAAAGGCCATGTGATGCTACAGAGTTAGCCAAGTGAGTATCAGAGGCATCCGTTGCCGTTAGGTGTCATGCACGTATCCTCCCAATGTGGATCCAGTACAGGAATGAGAAAGAGGTTACCCAGTTTAACACCTTCCTTGAACATTTATCCGTAAGTAATGTTATTCATCGCAATTCGTAATATTGCCTTGCTTTTTCCCATACTTTCTAGCTTCCTCCTAATAAGACTCACATTCTTTTTTCAACAGATGAGGTTCAAGTTGGATCCGGAAGATGATGCAAGTTGGATCCAAAATATGATGCAACTAAACAAGCATGCACTCATGTTTTTGTGACAGCCTGGTTTTTGCCCTCTCTTCTTTGCTTGATGTTCGGTTGAGTTGGTTTTGAATTTGGAGTTTTGAAACATTTCATTTGGACTTAACCACTTGGGTAACCTTTGATTTTCACCCAAGTGTTCCCTCTCCTCCTCACAACCATCGCTTCAGCCCTGGCCAACCCAAAAATATTGTTTGGAATATTTTTCTTAAATGGAAAATATTCATTTTGGCCTCCAAAACCCTAGCTAACCCTTTGAGCTCCAAATCAACCCTAATTTTTCTTGCCCCAAAAATCCTGAGAAAAATCCCAATTATTCTTTGGACCCTAGGGCACCTTTCTGAGCAAAAATATTTCACCACTCTTTGGAATATTTTGGCTGCAAAAAATAATGTCACTTCTGGGCAGAAATGATAGTTTCTACAGCAACTACCTTTTTACTAGCTCCATTGTAGCTGGTTTTCCCTGTGCCTATTTACCTTAGTAAGAGTAAGTAAAGCCCCAAAGCTCAGCCCTTGAATCCCAGTGGTTTGACCACAGTAACTCTCCAAAGTTACTGTCCAGTAACTTGTCACCAGCACAATTTTACTTCTACTTCACCTAGAACCTAACCAAACCATGGTAACAACTCAGTTTACTAAGGAATACACGCCAGACATCTTTGTTAGTGCGTAGGGTGGCTTGATGTCACGGTTCACGCGGTGACCGCGTTCGTCTGAGCGTGCTGGCATGCAATACGTGTGCTATGCGCGTCGCCAGTGCCTCTGTTGAGCGCGTGCTCGCTGCCTAGCCGGCCAGAGCGTGCCACACCTCGCCACTATCCTCGTCTCCACCTCCATAACTCCCCCCTGCTGCTCGCCAACGTCGGAACTTGCCGCAGCGAGCACGAGCATGGTCTGGCCAATGGCACAGTGCGCGGCGCACTGTGTTCGTCTCTTTCCCCTCGCTCTTGTGCTCGTCCGGGGCCGCCAACAGTTCCTGTGTGACCTCCGTCGTCTTCTTCCTCTCTCTCTGGCGCTGTTCGTCGCCGGGCGCCGTGGACAGGTGTCCTCCGGCGGAGCCCGAGCCCTCCTCGCTGCCCCACCTATAAAAGCAGCCACCTGTAGCCTCTTGGAGCACCCACAACCACTTCCCCCTCCTCCTGGAGCCAGTAGAAGCCGCAGCCCGGCCAGGCAGGCCGCGAGCTGCCGTCCCGGAGCCGAGCTCGCCGGCGATCCCCTCCGGATCGTTCCCGCATCTCCGACCCCTCCCAAGCCAAGGCGACCCCGCCAGGGCCTCCGCCTCTCCTCCGTGAAGCCAACCCACCCCTCTGGAGCCCCTAGAGCCGCCCAAGCCGTCGTCTTCTTCAACTCCGGCAACCTCCGCCCTCTGCCTCTGCTGGAGAGGTCAAATCCGACGCCGTCGGGTCACCGCTAGCTACGCTACGGGTACGGGTAGGTGCACAAACATCTCCTCCATTGATCCCTCCCTCTCATTTGACTCCAAGAAGCCTCACTGCTGGCGTGAGCTCCCGTGAAGCGCCGCCTCCCTCTGTTTCCCTCTCCCCCCCTCCGGCCTGACTAGCGGGGCCCGCTAGTCAGCCACTCATTACGCGTGTGAAGCGGTATGAGTGGTGGCGCCCCGGGTGTTTATGCTTTCGACGTCACCCCTCTGTTTATTTATTTCAAATTCATTTAAAATCCAAGAAACTTCAAATGGCCATAAATTTCTATCTATAAGTCCAAATGCATTGATACTTTTTGCATTGTGTTCTGTGTCCAAAAATCTAACAGCATCCAAGAGATGGGATTTTTCCTTGCTGTCTAGATTTTCTGGTAATTTTCAGAAGGTTTCTTGATGTTTTCTTTTTGTGGTTTTGATTATTTTCAGAAGAGCCAGCTTGTCTTGAGGATCACCAGGAGCTTTGTGAACCTCATCAGTACTAAGGCAAGCCACAGCAACATTTTCATGATGCCACTTCCATATTTGTGATTTTCCTACTTGAACTTATGAATATTGATGCATTTAAATTAGTTATATAATGATTATATTCTGTTAGATGCTTGTCATGTTAAAATACTTGAACTACAGAATGCTTGAAGTGAATCTTGTGGGTAAGCTAAGGAGAACTTAGTTGCAAGTAATGAATAAATGATATGGTCATAGAGTTTGGTAATTAGTTTAATTATTATTTTTGCATGATGAAAAATGATGAGATTGCTAGAAATGATTCTGGTGTAAGTAAGGTGTGATCTTAACTAGAGTGGTAGCATGAGTTGGTGATGGCTCCGTAGGAGCGTGGTTGATTCAGGTATTTGCATGGTTATGTGATGCATATGTTAAGTGATGCATAGTATGGCATTATGACACCTGTTATTTTCACATTAAGTTGAACCTGATTAATAACTCAACTTGAATATGTTGTTGACCGGGTCATGGTGCCGCTAAAACGAGTCTTTCCCAGTGCAACCACATTTTCCGGTATGGGACAGCCTTAATGTGTTTCATTGTCGTGCTTCTGGTCGGTCCCTCCATTTAGGGAAGGTTATGGGCATGTTGTACCCTGGCCCGGTAGGCAAGCATAACCTTGTGAGCCCGTTGTTAAGTTAAGTTTTGGTACCAGGTCCCAGAGTGGATCGTGGCCACGATGGTGGTCGAGGTGTCTAGAGGTAGACACGGGGCCACCGAGGACTAGCCCGATGGGGTCTGAGTCGGAATGGCCGGGAGAGTGTCATGACAATGAAATGGTTTAGTCGGAACGCTGTTGGTCCACCCGAATGGGAGTGCGAGGCCATGAGTTCCGTAGTGTGGGTACAATGTACTAACCTCTGCAGAGTGTTTTAATCTATCGATAGCCGAGTCCACGGTTACGGACACGCTCGAAAGTAGGGTACACCATGGGTCAGCACTTAATAAAATATGCACACTAAGTTTGTACTGAGGATGGCAGTGAGGCCATCGTGTTGAGTCGGGCCACGAGTTGGTCGGGTTGTGATCGCCGTAAGGATCGCTGGCCACGAGTTGGTCGGGTTGTGATCGCCGTAAGGATCACGGGCCATGAGTTGGTCGGGTTGTGATCGCCGTAAGGATCACGAGTGTGTTTTAGAAATTATCATGTTTGTTGTCTGGAATTGATCATGTCTGGTAAGAAAGTGTGGGGAACGAGTACAAGTTGAGGATAGTCACATCATGTTGGATATATGGTTAAATTGTTGCTTAAATGGTTAAATATCATGATATTGTTTATCATTATGTTTATGCTTATTGTGAGCTTGCAAGCACATTCAATGTACTGACCTAGCGTGTGCTACGTCTTGAGCTTGCATTGGTTTTCCTTGAAGAGGAGAGGGTGATGCAGCAATAGTAGCGTAAGTATTTCCCTCTGTTTTTGAGAACCAAGGTATCAATCCAGTAGGAGGCTCCTCAAAAGTCCCAGGCACCTACACAAACAAACTGAGAACTCCCAACCAACGCAATAAAGGGGTTGTCAATCCCTTCACGGCCACTTGCGAAAGTGAGATCTAATAAAGATAGTAAGATAAGATAAATATATTTTTGGTATTTTATAATATAGATGCAAAAAGTAAAGATGCAAATAAAAGTAGATTGGAAGCAAATATGATAAGAGATAGACCCAGGGGCCATAGGTTTCACTAGTGGCTTCTCTCAAGATAGCATAAGTATTACGGTGGGTGAACAAATTACTGTCGAGCAATTGATAGAAAAGTGAATAATTATGAGATTATCTAGGCATGATCATGTATATAGGCATCATGTCCGTAACAAGTAGACCGACTCCTGCCTGCATCTACTACTATTACTCCACACATCGACCGCTATCCGGCATGCATCTAGAGTATTAAGTTCATAAGAATAGAGTAACGCATTAAGGAAGATGACATGATGTAGAGTGATAAACTCAAGCAATATGATATAAACCCCATCTTGTATCCTCGATGGCAACAATACAATACGTGCCTTGCAACCCTTTCTGTCACTGGGTAAGGACACCGCAAGATTGAACCCAAAGCTAAGCACTTCTCCCATGGCAAGAAAGATTAATCTAGTAGGCCAAACAAACTGATAATTCAAAGAGACTTGCAAAGATAACTCAATCACACATAAAATAATTCAGAGAAGATTCAAATATTATTCATGGATAAACTAGATCATAAACCCACAATTCATCGGATATCGACAAACACACCACAAAAAGAGTTTACATCGAATAGATCTCCACAAGAGAGGGGGAGAACATTGTATTGAGATCCAAAAAGAGAGAAGAAGCCATCTAGCTAATAACTATGGACCCGTAGGTCTGTGGTAAACTACTCACAACTCATCAGAGGGGCAAGGATGTTGATGTAGAAGCCCTCCATGGTCGATTCCCCCTCTGGCAGAGTGCCGTCAAAGGCTCCAAGATGAGATCTCACGGATACAGAAGGTTATGATGGTGGAAATTGTGTTTCGTCTGCCCCTGGATGTTTTCGGGGTACGTAGGCTTATATAGGAGGAAGAAGTACGTCGATGGCCGCCTAAGGGGCCCACGAGACAGGGGGCGCGCCCTATAGGGGGGCGCGCCCTCCTATCTCGTGGGAGCCTCGGCTACTTCTTGACATGCACTCCAAGTCCTGTGGATCACGTTCGTTCCAAAAATTAAGCTCCCGAAGGTTTCATTCCGTTTGGACTCCGTTTGATATTCCTTTTCTTCGAAATACTGAAATAGGCAAAAAAAACAGCAATATGGGCTGGGCCTCCGGTTAGTAGTTTAGTCCCAAAAATGATATAAATGTGTAAAACAAAGCCCATAAACATCCAAAAGGGGTAACAATAGCATGGAACAATCAAAAATTATAGATACGTTGGAGACGTATCAAGCATCCCCAAGCTTAATTCCTGCTCGTCCTCGAGTAGGTAAATGATAAAAAAGAAATTTTTGATGTGGAATTCTACCTAGCATAATTCTCAATGTAATTTTCTTTATTGTGGCATGAATGTACAGATCCAAATGATACAAAATAAAAGTTCATATTAACATGAAAAATGGTGAAACTTCAAGCATACTAGTCAAAGTAATCATGTCTTCTCAAAATAACATGGCCAAAGAAAGTTATCCCTACAAAATCATATAGTCTGGTTGTTGCTCTATCTTCATCACACAAAGTATTTAATCATGCACAACACCGATGACAAGCCAAAAAACTATTTCATACTTTAATAATCTCAAACTTTTTCAACTTTCACGCAATACATGAGCGTGAGCCATGGACATAGCACTATATGTGGAATAGAATGGTGGTTGTGGAGAAGACAAAAAAAGTAGAAGATAGTCTCACGTCAACTAGGCGTATCATCAACTAGGCATATCAAATGGGCTATGGAGATGCCCATTAATAGATGTCAATGTGAGTGAGTAGGGATTGCCATGCAACGGATGCAGTAGAGCTCTAAATATATGAAAGCTCAACAAAAGAAACTAAGTGGGTGTGCATCCAACTTGCTTGCTCATGAAGACCTAGGGCACTTTTGAGGAAGCCCATCGTTGGAATATACAAGCTAAGTTCTATAATGAAAAATTCCCACTAGCATATGAAAGTGACAACATATGAGACTCTCTATCATGAAGATCATAGTGCTATTTTGAAGCACAAGTGTGGAAAAAGAGATAGTAGCATTGTCCCTTCTCTCTTTTTCTCTCATTTTATATTTTTTTTATTTTTCTCTTTTTTTTGGGCCTTTCTTTTTTTATTTTGGCCTTTCTTCTTTTTTCTTTTCTTTGGGCAATGTTCTAATAATGAAGATCATCACACTTCTATTGGGTACAACATATGAATTACAACTCGAAAATATAACAAGATATGACTCTATATGAATGCCTCCGGTAGTGTACCGGGATGGTGCAATGAATCAAGAGTGGCATGTATGAAAAATAATGCATGGTGGCTTTGCCACAAATACGATGTCAACTACATGATCATGCAATGGCAATATGACAAAAGTAAAGTATGTCATGATGATGAACGGAATGGTGGAAAGTTGCATGGCAATATATCTCGGAATGGCTACGGAAATGCCATAATAGGTAGGTATGGTGGCTGTTTTGTGGAAGATATAAGGAGGTTTATGTGTGATAGAGTGTATCGTATCATGAGGTTTGGATGCACCGGCGAAGTTTGCACCAACTCTCAAGGTGAGAAAGGACAATGCACGGTACCTAAGAGGCTAGCAATGGCGGAAAGGTAAAAGTGCGTATAATCCATGGACTCAACATTAGTCAAAAGAACTCATATACTTATTGCAAAAATTTAGAACTCATCAAAAATCAAGCACTACGCGCATGCTCCTAGGGGGATAGATTGGTTGGAAAAGACCATCGCTCGTCCCCGACCGCCACTCATAAGGATGCACAAGTCAGGTACACTTCATGTTTCAAATTTGTTACACAACTTTAACCATACGTGCATGCTACGAGACTTGCTAACTTCAACACAAGCATTCTTTAAATTCATAATCACCCAACTAGCATGACTTTAATATCACTACCTCCATATCTCAAAGCGATTATCAAGTATCAAATTGATCATAGCATCCAATTCACTTCCTATGATAGTTTTTATTATACCCAACTTGGATGCCTACCATTCTAGGACCAATTTCATAACCATAGCAAATATCATGCTGTTCTAAAAGACTCTCAAAAAGATATAAGTGAAGCATGAGAGACTAGCAATTTCTTCAAAATTAAGTCACCACCGTGCTCTAAAAGATATAAGTGAAGCACTAGAGCAAAAACTATCAAGCTCAAAAGATATAAGTGAAGCACATCGAGTATTCTAGCAAATTATAATCAAATAGGCTTCTCCCAAAAGGTGTTTACAGCAAGGATGATTGTGGTAAACTAAAAATCAAAGAATAATATAATACACGATGCTCCAAGCAAAACACATATCATGTGGCGAATAAAAATATAGCTCTAAGTAAAGTTACCAATGAACGAAGACGAAAGAGGGGATGCCTTCCCGGGGCATCCCCAAGCTTAGGCTTTTGGATATCCTTGAATATCTTGGGGTGCCTTGGGAATCCCCAAGCTTAGGCTCTTTCCACCCTTTATTCCATAGTCCATAAAAGCTTTACCCAAAACTTGAAAACTTCACAACACAAAACTCAACAGGAAATCTTATAAGCTCCGTTAGTGAAAGAAAACAAAACCCCCACATATGGTACTGTAAAGAACTCATTCTTTCTTTATTTTGGTGTTAAACCTACTGTATTCCAACTTCTTTATCGTTTATAAACTATTTTACTAGCCATAGATGCATCAAAATAAGCAAACAACACACGAAAAATAGAATCTGTCAAAAACAGAACAGTCTGTAGCAATCTGTAGCTAACGCAAACTTCTGGAACTCAAAAACTCCTACCAAAATAGGAAGTCCTGTACAATTTGTTTATTTATCAGAAGCAAAAAGAATCAACACAAAATCACGTTCATGTGATTTAACAAAATTATATTCGTGCATGCAAAGTTTCTGTTTTTCAGCAGAATCAAATCAACTATCATCATAGGTTATCCTATAGGTTCTACTTGGCACAAGCACTAATTAAAAGATAAAAACACATTTAAACAGAAGGTAGATGCAAGATTTATTAAATAACATCAAGGAAAAATATTGGTTTGTCTCCCAACAAGCGCTTTTCTTTAAAGCCTTTTAGCTAGGCATTGATAATTTTAATGATGCTCACATGAAAGACAAGAATTGAAGCGCAAAGAGAGCATCATGAAACATGTGACAAACACATCTAAGTCTAACATACTTCCTATGTATAGGCATATTATAAGCAAACAAATTTGTAAGGCAAGCAAAAACTAGCATATGCAAGGAGGAAGAAAGAGACGATATCAATCTCAACATGACGAGAGGTAATTTAGTAAGATAAAAATTTCTACGACCATATTTTCCTCCCTCATAATAATTACATGTAGGATCATAGGAAAATTAAAGCTATCACATAACATATTCTCAACATGATCCACATGCATGCAAAGTTGACACTCTTCCAAGATAGTGGGATTAACGTTAACTAAAGTCATGACCTTTCCAAACCCACTTTTATCAAAAATATCATAAGATTGAACATACTCCAAATATGTGGGATCTAAAGTTGACACTCTTCCAAACCCACTTTCAATATTATTCAAAACACTATTATCGATCTCATATTCATCATGGGGCTTAAATAAATTTTCAAGACTATAAGAAGAATCACCCCAATCATGATCATTGCAACAAGTAGTAGACATAGCAAAAATAGCATCCCCAAGCTTAGGGGTTTGCATATTATTAGCACAATTGACATCAAGAGAATTTATAGTAAAATCATTGCAATCATGCTTTTTATTCAAGGAGCTATCATGAATCTCTTCATAAAGTACTTCATAACAATTTCAGATTCACAAATTTCAAGCAAAACTTCATAAAGATAATCTAGTGCACAAAATTCACTAGCAATTGGTTCATCATAATTGGATCTCTTAAAAATATTGGCAAGCGGATGAGGATCCATAGATCTTAGGTTCTCTATTTAGCAATAAATAAGCATCTAATCCAACCAAACGAGCAAACAAAAGGGCAAGCAAAAGAGAGAAGAGAAGATTGGGAAAGAGAGGGCGAATAAAACGGCAAGGGTGAAGTGGGGGAGAGGAAAACGAGAGGCAAATGGCAAATAATGTAAATGCGAGGGAGATGGGTTTGTGATGGGTACTTGGTATGTCTTGACTTGAGCGAAGACCTCCCCGGCAACGGCACCAGAAATCCTTCTTGCTACGTCTTGAGCTTGTGTTGGTTTTCCTTGAAGAGGAGAGGGTGATGCAGCAATAGTAGCGTAAGTATTTCCCTCAGTTTTTGAGAACCAAGGTATCAATCCAGTAGGAGGCTCTTCAAAAGTCCCACGCACCTACACAAACAAACTGAGAACTCGCAACCAACGCAATAAAGGGGTTGTCAATCCCTTCACGGCCACTTGCGGAAGTGAGATCTAATAAAGATAGTAATATAAGATAAATATATTTTTGGTATTTTATAATATAGATGCAAAAAGTAAAGATGCAAATAAAAGTAGATTGGAAGCAAATATGATAAGAGATAGACCCGGGGGACGTATGTTTCACTAGTGGCTTCTCTCAAGATAGCATAAGTATTATGGTGGGTGAAAAAATTACTGTCGAGCAATTGATAGAAAAGCGCATAGTTATGAGATTATCTAGGCATGATCATGTATATAGGCATCACGTCCATAACAAGTAGACCGACTCATGCCTGCATCTACTACTATTACTCCACACATCGACCGCTATCCGCATGCAGCTAGAGTATTAAGTTCATAAGAACAAAGTAACACATTAAGCAAGATGACATGATGTAGAGGGATAAACTCAAGCAATATGATATAAACCCCGTCTTGTTATCCTCGATGGCAACAATACAATACGTGCCTTGCAACCCTTTCTGTCACTAGGTAAGGACACCGCAAGATTGAACCCAAAGCTAAGCACTTCTCCCATGGCAAGAAAGATCAATCTAGTAGGCCAAACCAAACTGATAATTCGAAGAAACTTGCAAAGATAACTCAATCACACATAAAAGAATTCAGAGAAGATTCAAATATTATTCATAGATAAACTTGATCATAAACCCACAATTCATCGGATCTCAACAAACACACCACAAAAAGAGTTTACATCGAATAGATCTCCACGAGAGAGGGGGAGAACATTGTATTGAGATCCAAAAAGAGAGAAGAAGCCATCTAGCTAATAAGTATGGACCCGTAGGTCTGTGGTAAACTACTCACAACTCATCGGAGGGGCAAGGATGTTGATGTAGAAGCCCTCCATGGTCGATTCCCCCTCCGGCAGAGTGCCAGCGAAGGCTCCAAGATGAGATCTCGCGGATACAAAAGGTTACGGTGGTGGAAATTGTGTTTTGTCTGCCCCCTAGATGTTTTCGGGGTACATAGGCTTATATAGGAGGAAGAAGTACGTCGGTGGCCGCCCGAGGGGCCCACGAGACAGGGGGCGCGCCCTATAGGGGGGCGCCCTCCTATCTCGTGGGAGCCTCGGCTGCTTCTTGACTTGCACTCCAAGTCCTCTAGATCACGTTCATTCCAAAAATCACGCTCCTGAAGGTTTCATTCCGTTTGGACTCCATTTGATATTCCTTTTCTTCGAAATACTAAAATAGGCAAAAAAACAGCAATATGGGCTGGGCCTCCGGTTAGTAGGTTAGTCCCAAAAATGATATAAATGTGTAAAATAAAGCCCATAAACATCCAGAAGGGGTAATATAATAGCATGGAAAAAATCAAAAATTATAGATACATTGGAGACGTATCAGCGTGTCATGCCAGATTTCAGGAAAGTCTCGTTGGAAAGGAGTGCTATTCGAGTCTAGACCGTGTCCACATCGGTGTCCCTGTGCTATGGAGTCCCGCTACGACGTTGTTCCGCTGCCGAGTAGTTGTCATGATTGAGGGCCCTTTATGTTCACTAAATAATGTACATATTATTCAGCCGCACCGTGTGTGCCGCTTGGCCTCGCTAACTGTTGTAATATAAACTATGCTCCTCTAGCATGAATAAAGCGGTTGTTTTTCTTTACCATGTTGTTGTGTGTTGCTAGAAGACAAGGTCTCTGGGCTGGAAATGCAAGGTAAAGCAGTCGCTCTGAGCCGGGGTGCCACAACGCTTGGTATCAGAGACACGCTGACTGTAGGCCACGCTAGACTAAGCCGAGTTAACTGGACGTTAGATACGAGTTGTAGCTGAGTGCCGGTAATAATTGTAGCTGGTTGCTGCATTGCATGCACTGATTTTATTTTTCTATGCTAACCTGCTAATGGTTGTGAGTGTAGATGGCTCCGGTGCTATATCCGTGCCAGTTGCAGCTGATGCCGTACACGTCGCCGCATCTCCTTCGTAACGTGTGGCGTCGGCTGTACCCTCACGGAGACGATCCAGTCTATCGTGTGTACTGGGAGCGCTTAGCTGACTCAGTGTATGAGTATCATGCCATGGTTACTCTATGCACCAGTTCCGATTCCAGCTCTTACACTCGTACCTCTCGAAGCGGCTACGCTTCTACCGCTTCTCAGGCTGTCCAGCTTGCTGCATTCGAGGTACTTGTTGAGCTCCACTACAACGAGGTTCGGATGCAGAACCACCCAGGTTTCCATTACTATCCTTCTCTTCACGATAATGGTCATGTCCATTTCCCTGTCATTGATCCGGAGTCTGATAGTGTAGCTAGCCACCTTTCTCGCTACATCACTGCTAGCTATCTTCTGATCTACGAGCTGGCTCGTGAGCTAGGTCATGCCCGTATTGCTTTAGCCTCTACTTTAGTATCTGCTCACTCAGCCACTACTTCTCCATCTGTAGGATTTACTCCCTACGTTCCTGCCAGTTATAGATCCCCTGTTTCTCCGGTTACTCCTCCGAGTAGCTCAGGCACCGTGACTGTGAGTCCACTTAGTGCTCCTGCTGAGTGGGTTTCACTCCTCCCCACTCCTGTACCCCCGATGATCCACCCTCCACCTGCCCTAGAGGGAGAGCCCTCGAGGCAGCGTTGTCGTGTCACTTTTAACCCGGAGATCTCCGTTAACCCCATCAGTTATGGATCCGAGTCCGCTTCAGGAGAGGACCCCGCAGCACCAACAGAGCAGTAGAGCTTTCGAGTATTCGCAGTCGTCGAGATGGAGTATGGATGTAGTCGTACGAGTCATGATGTTTCTTTTCATGTATGAGGGTAGTTGGACCTGGCATGTTGTTAACTTTCATGTATGAGTCTATGTATAATTATGTTGGACTTTATTTTATTCGCAGTATTTTCTTCGTTTTTTCGAAGTTACTTGGATTTTGTTGCTCGCTTCTCCCTAGTTTATGTTGAATGTTTCTCATCTTGGTTGCGTTGACTTGGGAAAAATCATATTAGGATGACGCGGGGAGCTGCAGTAGCAACGTTCGCGAGGGTTCTCCTGTTCGGTGTTCCGCACGACAGACAGGACAATCACCCGAGCCGTACGTTCCACCACCGCCTCCACCACCAAATCCGCCCTCCACCGAGCAAATTATGCGTATGTTCGAGGAATGACGAAATAATGATCTGATGGAAATATTCAGAAGTATTCAAGCAATGGTTGGACAGAATGGAAATCAGCCCGTCCCTCACTCCAAGTTATCTGACTTGGGTGGTGGCCTTGTTAACATTTTGATCTGACGAAATTATGCGTATGTACTGGACCAATGCTACGTTCAAGCCTCAAATCCATTATTTGGAAGCAGGTCCAAGTCAGCACGACGTCACAGGATACGTTCATCACATTTCCACTAACGAAGCCCAAGAAAATCCCGAAGTCGTCATTGGTATGTTCCCTGTTAATAACATACCTGCAGTAATTTTATTAAACTCTAGGATTCCCACTCTTTTATTTCTCGGAGTTTTGTTGCCCAAAACAAATTTCCTTGTTCGCTTTTGGGCAAGAATATGCTGGTACAAACCCGGGGATCTCTTATCAGAGGCAATATAGTCTGCCGCAATCTGGAAGTCAGTATCAACGGAATCCGTTTTCCAACGTCTTTGATACTTATTGAGTCTGATAAGTTGGATGTTATCTTGGGTATGAATTGGCTGACTCAGTTCCAAGTGTGCATAAATTGTGCGACCCGAGAAGTCAACTTGACCGGCCAAGATGGACAAACTACAAAGTTTATTGCTCGTAGGAGCATACCCTCCAAGGAAATGGTTTTTACAGCAATAGCAGAAATGGAATTAATTCCGGTGGTCAGTGAGTTTCCTGATGTATTCCCAGAAGAAATGCCAGGCATGCCACCTGATCGAGAGCTTGAGTTTGCAATAGAACTTGTGCCCGGAACCACACCAATACACAAGAAATATTATCGAATGCCGTTATCCGAATTAGTGGAGCTAAAGAAACAGCTTGATGAAATGCTCCAAAAAGGGTATATCCGCCCCAGTTCCTCGCCATGGGGATCACCTGCTATTTTTGTGGACAAGAAAGATGGCAGCCTTCCTATGTGTGTGGACTACCGACAGCTGAATGATGTCACGATCAAAAACAAATACCCTCTACCAAGAATTGATGATTCGTTTGATCAGCTCAGTGGAGCCAAGGTATTCTCAAAGATTGATTTGCGGACTGGATATTATCAGCTCAAAATTAAAAAGGAGGATATTCCCAAGACCGCATTCACCACTCGCTACGGTCTCTATGAATATACATTCATGTCCTTCGGCCTCACCAACGCCCCCGCCTTATTCATGCACATGATGAATAAAGTATTCATGGATTTCCTCGATAAGTTTCTGGTCGTCTTCATCAATGATATACTTATTTACTCAAGAAGTGAAGAAGAGCATAAGGAACACCTCCGAACAGTGTTACAATGACTCTGTGAGCACCAGTTATACGCCAAATTCAGTAAATGTGAGTTTTGGCTCAAGCAAGTTGGATTCCTTGGGCATGTGCTATCCGCTGACGGTATAGCCGTGGACCCAAGAAAGGTAAAAGACGTGCTCGACTGGTTGCCACCCGCCACCGTATCTCAGATCCGGAGTTTTCTTGGATTAGCCGGATATTACCGCCGTTTCATTGAAGGTTTTTCCAAGATTGCTAAACCCATGAAGGAGCTGCTCAAAAAGGATAAGAAGTTTGAATGGACTACGGACTGTGAGAAAAGTTTCACCGAGTTGAATAAACGCTTGACAACTGCGCTAGTATTAACACTTCCAGATATCTACCGCAGTTTTGACGTATACTGCGACGCTTCCCGGCAAGGACTAGGATGCGTGCTTATGCAAGCTGGCAAGGTAGTATCTTATGCCTCACGGCAGCTACGACCCCACGAAGGAAATTACCCCACTCATGATTTGGAATTGGCCGCAGTAGTTCATGCTTTAAAAATTTGGAGACACTACCTCATCGGAAAAAGGTGCCAAATTTTTACCGATCACAAAAGACTCAAGTATATATTTACCTAGCTGGATTTAAATCTCCGTTAACGAAGATGGCTTGAGTTGGTCAAGGATTATGACCTTGGAATAAATTACCATCCGGGTAAGGCCAACGTGGTTGCCGATGCACTCAGTCGAAAGCCCATCAGTTTAAACGTCATGTTGGAATCTTTGCCTTCCGAACTTAAAGAGGAGATGGCTCAGCTCAACTTGGTCATAGTTGAGGCTGGCCTTGCCAATATTCTGAAGGTTACCCCTACTCTTGAAGAAGAAATCCGCAAAGCCCAGTCAGGCGATGCCGATCTGCAGAAACGTATCAAGTTTTTTGATTTCTCGAAGGATCAGTGCGGTACCCTCCGATTCAGGGGAAGGATTTGTGTGCCTAATCAAGCTGATCTAAAGCAGAAAATTTTGTGAGAAGCCCATGAATCCTCGTATTCAATCCACCTTGGAGGTACGAAAATGTATGAAGACCTTCAACAAATATTCTGGTGGGATGGAATGAAGAAAGACATTGCTTATTTCGTGGCCTGTTGCGACATATGCAACAAAGTAAAGGCAGAACATCAGAAACCAGCCGGACTTCTCCAACCGCTGCCAGTGTCACAATGGAAATGGGACGATGTATGGATTTCATCACAGGACTACCTAAGACCCGACGGGGCTATAATGCGATCTGGGTCATAGTGGATACATTAACCAAGGTGGCCCGCTTCCTCCCAATCAAAACCTCATACCGAGCGGATGAGCTTGCACGACTGTATGTATCCAGAATCGTCAGTCTGCATGGAGTTCCCCGAACCATCACTTCTGGCCGAGGTTCACTTTTCACCTCCACTTTTTGGTCCCGTCTCCATCAGGCCCTCGGAATTGGAATTGAAATACAGTACCGCTTATCATCCTCAGACGGATGGGCAGACAGAAAGGGTAAATCAGATACTCGAAGATATGCTCCGAGCCTGTGTTTTTGCCCAAGGACCCCCAATGGGAAGGTTGTTTGCCGTACACCGAGTTCTCGTATAACAATGGGTTCCAAACCAGTTTAAAGATGTCACCATATGAAGCTTTGTATGGCCGTAAGTGCCGCACTCCATTAAATTGGTCTCAAACCAGAGATAGCCATATTTTCGGAACATATCTCATGCTAGAAGCCAAAAAGCAAGTCAAGGAGATCCGAGACAGATTGCAATTGGCCAAATCGCGACAGAAAAGTTATTACGATGCAGAGCATCGACAAATCAGCTTTGAACCCGGAGAACATGTCTACCTTCGAGTCACACCCATGAAAGGAGTCAAGAGGTTTCAAACCCATGGAAAACTGGCACCCAGGTTTATTGGCCCATTTCCCGTTATGACACGAGTAGGTGCTGTGGCATATTAGTTGGAGTTGCCCCCTGAGCTGTCAGACGTGCACAACGTGTTCCACGTTTCACAATTGCGACGGTGCATATCACCGCCCAAGAAAAAGACCGATTTGACAGAGATAGAGCTGGCAAAGGACTTGACCTATGAAGAGAGGCCAGTGAAAATTTTGGATCAGATGGAAAGGGTCACTCGCAGTAAATCACGAAAGTTTTACAAGGTCCAATGGATGCACCACACCGAGTCAGAATCAACCTGGGAATCAGAAGAATTTCTAAGGGCATGTTATCCAGAATGGTTTTCCCAAGCAACCGAATCTCGAGGACGAGATTCATTCTAAGTGGGGGAGGTTTGTGACAGCCTGGTTTTTGCCCGCTCTTCTTTGCTCGATGTTCAATTGAGTTGGTTTTGAATTTGGAGTTTTGAATCATTTCACTTGGACTTAACCACTTGGGTACCCCTTGATTTTCACCCAAGTGTCCCCTCTCCTCCTCACAACCATCACTTCACCCCTGGCCAACCCAAAAATATTGTTTGGAATATTTTTCTTAAATGGAAAATATTCATTTTGGCCTCCAAAACCCTAGCTAACCCTTTGAGCTCCAAAGCAACCCTAATTTTTCTTGCCCCAAAAATCCTGAGAAAAATCTCAATTATTCTTTGGACTCTAGGGCACCTTTCTGAGCAAAAATATTTTACCACTCTTTGGAATATTTTGGCTACAGAAAATAAAGTCATTTCTGGGCAGAGATGATAGTTTCTACAGCAACTACCTTTTTACTAGCTCCATTGTAGCTAGTTTTCCCTGTGCCTATTTACCTTAGTAAGAGTTAGTAAAACCCCAAAGCTCAGCCCTTGAATCCCAGTGGTTTGACCATAGTAACTCTCCAAAGTTACTGTCCAGTAACTTGTCAGCAGCACAATTTTACTTCTACTGCACCTGAAACCAAACCAAACCATGGTAACAACTCAGTTTACTAAGGACTACATGCCAGACATCTTTGTTAGTGCGTAGGGTGGCGTGATGTCATGGTTCACGCGGTGACCGCGTTCGTCTGAGCTTGCTGGCATGCAATATGTCACGACCGACTTTTTCAATAAATAAATATTGAGAAAATCGATTTTAAATCCCAGTATAGGAAAAAGTCATCCTTTCTGGTAGACAAATGCTTGATAAACAGAGAACCAGTAGCATCAAATATATTACAGGGTTGAGCTGAGGCTGCTCAACAATTTATTACAAACCCGCCAATATCTTACATATGGGCGGTTATGACACAGGGGTGTGGTGGCATGCTACTAGTTCGAGGAAAAGTGGTGGATAACTTGACTCCTAACTGGCAGCTCATCGAGAGTCGGGGGAGGCTCGATGAATTTATTCGGGGTTGCGGAAGCGGATAATACAATGACCAAAACAGGATCGCACGGGACTGACTGGGACTCCTCCAGGCATCGGACTCGCTATCAAACTCTTCATCCATGAGATCGCCTTCATCAGCATCTGGCCAAATCAACAAGCCAGGTGAGTACTTTGAAAGTACTCGCAAGACAGTTCGGACAAAAGATATAATCAATGAATGCATGAATGTGTCATGAATAAGGATGATGCTCATATAACAACGATAATATTGCAGGACTTGATAAAATAAATAACTGAAAACCGATCGGGTGTCTGGCGACGCCTCGAAAGGTAAATAAATAAAATGCATGCCGCAGTCGGGCGTCTAAGCGACACCACATAAAGGGCTTCAAAAGAAATGCCACAGTCGGATGTCTGAGCGACATCACATAAAGGGCTTTAAAAGAAATGCCACAGTCGGACGTCTGAGCGACATCGCAGACAGGGCTTGCAACAAATGTAAATAACAGATATGCCACCGTCGGACGTCTGAGAGACATCACAGACAGGGCCTATAACAAAAGTAAATAACAGGTATGCCACCGTCGGACGTCTGAGCGACATCGCAGACAGGGCTTGCAACAAATGTAAATAACAGATATGCCACTGTCGGACGTCTGAGCGACATCACAGACAGGGCTATAACAAAAGTAAATAACAGGTATGCCACCGTCGGACATCTGAGCGACATCGTAGACAGGGCTTGTAATAAATGTACATAACAAGATTAGTCCATCCACAAGAATAATCTTTTAACTGGGTTTATCACACATAAATCCCACCGGTGTTTTGTCACTGAGGCTGATACCTGACAAGATAATATGAATATAGTACTTGAAGAAAGTACAAGATAATTGAAAGACTTGAGACTCTGCAGAGTTTGGATGAACTGACCACAGCCAATGGATTTTCGTAGTCACGAAGGACTAGTTCCGTTTACGGTATTTCAGTAGAAACACATTTAACTAGTACACACCCATTTCACCTCACGATGCCAGGAATCACCCTGGACGACGTCCAAGAAAAACTTTGAGACGGGGAGGCCACAACCTCGAATAGCATGGGATCAAATTTCTATACGCGCGCTCTAAGGGGTGCCCCCCTCTCGGTCCCAACCGGAAACACCCATGCCCCCTGACCGGATGACGGGCTTTAATCCAGGGCCATGGAACCCTCATCCCGACCTCTCCATTTGGTGTGTACCAGGAAAAAGATTTGCAACTTACTATGCCATATTCCTTTTGGAAAACATGTGACAGTATAGGGAGGAATGAATGGAAATGTGATTTGTTTCACGATGACACGGAAGTCAAATAATCTGGCATAAGACTGGCATGTCACAACACTGTCATCTTACCCATCCTCATGCCAACATATGGCTATGCAAATATGTATCCAACAACATAATGCTTTCCGAAACTTACTTTCCGCTTATGTGCATGAAATATAACATTCAAACTGATGTTCATAAACATGCCATGACTATACAAAAATGCAAACATGCAACAACACTCATCATATCAAGAGTTCAAACATGCTTGCCTGGTTTGGAGTAGTCGGAGTTTAACTGTGTGAAATTTGCAGCTCCGTCACCTCCTCCGGTATCTACGGTATAAAAAAAATACGTACGCAACGTAAATACCGTGAGTGTACAGAAAAGTGTTCCAAATATTTTTCAAATAAATATGACAAAAAACTAGACAGAAAAACAAAGATGACAAAAAAGGAATCAGTCAAAAATCATTTTCTGTTTAAAAGTTATAGGAGTTTTGGTCCAAGGACCCATCTGTAATGAAACAGAAAGTTTCCAGGGGGCTCTATGGAAAAGTCCAGGATAACGTTTCGTTTAAAAGAAACGGCTATGAGGCTGACAGGCGGGCTCCACCTGTCGGGTTTGAAATTTCAAACAGAGAAACAGAGCGCGACGGCGCCCGAGAGGTGCGGTGGTCGCCGGTGGCTATCCACGGCGAGGCAAGGTGATCGGGGGTTACCTTCGAGATCAGTGCACCGTTCCACGTCTGTGGGTGGTGGTGGTGGTCGCCGGCGAGCACTGTGTCGATGGCGGCCCTTGCTCCAGCGAACGGCGGTTCGGGCAGTCGTGGATCTCGCCGGAGGGAGCTCCGGGGATCAAATAGGAATGGGGGTTAGTCTCCTAGTTGCTCGAGAGGGTTGCTGACGAAGTTAGGGCGTCGTAGACGGCCTCACCGGAGCAAATCGAGGTGGAGGCCGAGGCGGAATGGGGAGGCCAGAGTCGGGGAAGAAGGGCCCCTCGAGGCTCTCCTAGTGGCTGGGGGGTCTAGTGAGGTGGTGGAGTCGTGCGGGGGCGAGAGCAGGCTCGGGGGTGCTATATATAGCGGGCCTGAGTCGGTTGCCGTGAACGGATAAGTCCGGCGAGTTGATTACGGCGGTGATGTGGCTGGACGGTCGGCTTAGGGGCTTCAGCATCGCCTAGGTGGAGTAGTGGTGCCATTTTAGGGTCCACCTCAGCACGGGAGGGAGGTTTACGGCCTGCCCTCGACGGAACGGCCGCACGGCCCGTCGACGGCAGAGAGCGCGCTCTGCGCGTGCCAAGCCACGGCGACGATGCTGCATGGGTGCGCTGGCAAGGAGATGGCCACGCGGAGCCACCAGGAGGTTTGGACGGCGCCGAACGGCGTTGAGCCGCCGTTTTGCTCCCTGTCGGCCGTTACGGTGTTTCGGCCGCCACAAAGCACGCCAGCGCAGGCGGGCCAGGGCGCCACCGACGCCAGGAAGGCGCCAAGCGCGCGTGTGGAGCTCTGGACAAGCAGGCCAAGCTACGAGCATCGATCCAAACGCACAGTGAGCATGTGACTGAAGTTTTGTCGGAGAAACGACACAGAACTTTCTGAATTTACTGAATATGAACAAAACAGTGCATGCCAGGTGTTCGACAGAATGATTCTGGTATCTAGGGATTTTTCCTTGAGCTGATTTTTGGTGGAGTGGTCTCTCATTGCAACTAGAGGTTGCCTGAATTTTGGTGGAATTTTTGGAGAAGTGTAGATATGAATTTCACCAAATTTGGCAAATCTGGTCCAAACTTGCAGTGAGTGTAATTTGAAATATTTGAAAAGAAGAAGAGTGGATCAAGATGGTTCTGGGTTGAGGGTACAAAGGACTATCCAGGGGTGTTGGGTTGAGGTCAAAAATCAAAAGCATTATGGTACTTTCTTTGCAAATCATCTAGGCTCAAAAGAAAAGGCAGAATTATTTTGGGAGGAGAAATAATTGGAATAAAATCCAAAAATGGATTTTGTTAGTTTGGACAGAATGTTTGGGTTGTACCAAAGTGGGAGGAGGGGTTTTTGGGGGGGGGGGTTTACCATAGGAGGCATGGTAAACCAGAGTGGATCAAAATCAAATGAAAGACCAAAACTCAAAAGGTTTTCTTTTTAAAGGAAACTAAATTCAAGAAAAAGATTTTTGAGAGGGCAAACTTAGAAGATGGTTTTTAGGAAGGGTTTAAATGACCTTCTTTCAAACCAAGCAAGGCTCTCTCTGAAAACAAAAATCACAAAAATTTTGGAGTGTCACAGCACCTACCCCCTTAGGAAAAATCTCGTCCCCGAGATTTCAGCTGATCCTTAAACATGTGTGGGTGCTCTGTCCGAAGAAAATTCTCGCTCTCCCAAGTTGCTTCATTCTCGGTGTGATTACTCCACTGAACTCTGAAAAACTTAATGGTTTTCTTTCGGGTCCTCCTCTCAGACTCTTCTAATATTTTTATTGGGTGCTCCCGGTAAGTGAGGTCTGGTTGCACGTCAATATTCTCATGTGAAACTTGCTTCTCTAGGTTGCTCACGTATTTTCTCAACTGTGAGATGTGAAACACGTTGTGGATACCGGATAAGTCTCCGGGTAGGTCTAGCTGGTAGGCTACTATGCCTCTTTGGGCCACTATATGAAATGGTCCGATGAACCTTGGTGCTAGTTTCCCCTTAATCTTGAATCGTTGCAGACCCTTCATAGGAGAAACTCTCAGGTATACCAATTCTCCGGGTTCAAAACTGATTTCCCGATGCTTTCGGTCGTAATAACTCTTTTGCCGACTTTGAGCTGTTTTGAGTCATTCTCTAATTGTCTTAACATTCTCCTCGGCCTCCTTGAGCATATCTGGGCCAAAGATATGGCTGTCTCCGGTCTCTGACCAATTTAGCGGGGTACGACATCTTCTCCCATATAGAGCTTCAAAGGGTGCCATTTGCAAGCTGGCTTGATAGCTGTTGTTGTATGCGAACTCTGCATATGGCAAACTTTCTTCCCAACCGTTCCCGTAGGTGAGGACACAGGCTCTTAGCATGTCTTCTAGGATTTGGTTTACGCGTTCCGTCTGCCCATCAGTCTGGGGATGGTATGCGGTACTGAAGGCTAGTTGGGTTCCCAGTGCCTGTTGTAGGTGATCTCAAAATATAGAGACGAACTGTGTGCCTCTATCGGAGATGATAGTCTTAGGGACTCCATGCAGGCAGACGATACGGGCAAGATAAAGTCTGGCCAGTCTCTGAGTGGTGTAAGTTGTCTTTACCGGAATAAAATGTGCCACCTTGGTTAATCTGTCGGTTATGACCCATATGGCATCGTTTCCGTGTCATGACCGTGGCAGTCCAACGATAAAGTTAATTCCAATCTCGTCCCATTTCCACTCGGGTATCTTATTTGGCTGTAACAGTCCGGCTGGTTTCTGGTGCTCGTCCTTGATACGTTGACAAGAGTCACAGCACGCAATGAACGTGGCTATATCTCTCTTCATACCGTGCCACCAAAAATTTTCCTGAAGGTCTTTGTACATTTTTGTACCTCCAGGATGGATTGAATACGGAACTGTGTGACTTTCAGTCAATATCTGTTTTTGAGGTCCTTGACATTTGGTACGCATAGCCTTTCTCCGTACCACAATGTTCCTTGCTCATCTACGTTGAATTCTGAGGATCTTCCCAAACTCACTTTTCTTTTTATGCCCTCAATGCTGGGGTGTCCGTGCTGGGCTTCCTTGATCCTTTCCATCAGGGTAGGCTGTATTTCTATATTCGACACACTGCCTTCGGTAACCATTATTAGATTGAGTCGGGCAAATTCCTGCTGAAATTCTGGCCTCAACTTTGGTATATTGTCGTCGTCCGTGCTGGGATTTCGACTAAGTGCATCTGCCACAACATTTGCTTTTCTGGGATGATAGTGGATTCCAACATCATAATCCTTCACCAACTCTAACCAGCGTCGTTGCCGTAAATTTAACTCTGGCTGTGTGAAATATACTTAAGACTCTTATGGTCTGTGTATATCTCACAATGATTCCCAAGTAGGAAGTGTCTCCATTCCTTGAGTGCATGGATGACCGCTGCTAATTCCAAGTCATGAGTGGGATAATTTTCCTCATGCTTGTGTAGTTGTCTAGAGACATAAGCAACTACCTTGCCTTCTTGCATCAATACGCATCCGAGGCCTTTCCAGGATGCGTCACAATATACCTCAAAATTTTTGTGTATATCTGGCACAATTAGTACTGGTGCCGTTGTTAATTTGCTTTTTAGCTCTTGGAAGCTTTTCTCACATGCTTCCGTCCATTCAAACTTCTTGCCTTTCTTGAGCAATTGTGTCATGGGCTTTGCTATAGTGGAGAACCCTTCAATAAATCTCCGATAATAGCCTGCCATTCCCAAGAAACTCCGAACGTCCGTTACGTTAGCTGGTGGTTTCCAGCCAAGTACGGCCTTGACTTTTTCTGGGTCTACTGCAATACCTTCTTGGGTTAGCACGTGGCCTAGAAAACCCACCTGCCTTAGCCAAAATTCACATTTGCTGAATTTGGCGTACAGCTGATGTTTCCTGAGTTCTCCGAGTACAATCCTGAGATGTTCGGCGTGCTCTTCTGGTGTTTTGGAATATATCAGAATATCATCGATGAATACCACAACAAACTTGTCCATATACTTCACAAATACTTTGTTCATGAGGTGAACAAAATATGCGGGGGCGTTGGTTAACCCAAATGGCATCACTGTGAACTCATACAGCCCATATCTGGAGGTGAAGGCGGTCTTGGGAATATCTTCTGTTCGTACTTTTAATTGGTGGTATCCTGATCTCAAGTCAATTTTTGAGAAGACTTTGGCCTGTGCGAGATGATCGAATAAATCATTTATTCGGGGCATTGGGTATTTGTTCTTGATTGTGACCATGTTGAGAGCTCGATAATCAATACACAACCTCATTGTTCCATCCTTCTTATTGGCAAATAAAATTGGAGAACCCCAAGGTGAGGAGCTGGCTCGTATGTATCCTTTCTCCAACAATTCTTTTATTTGCTTCTTCAACTCTACTAATTTGGATGGTGCCATTCTATAAGGTTTCTTGTAAATAGGAGCGGTTCCGGGTGCTAGCTCAATGCTGAATTCTATCTCTCGGTCCGGTGGCATGCCTGGTAGTTCTTCTGGAAATACGTCTGGGAATTCACATACTACTGGAACCTTGTTCAGCTCAGAAAAGTCCACCTTGTTTAATGTAGGTTGCCGAGGTACTTGTTTCTCTTTGGCTGAAACTTTTATTTTCTTCCCATGATGGTGTGTGAGAATCACGGTACGGTTGAAGCAGTCAATAAAACCTTTGTTGGTGGTTAACCAATCCATTCCTAGGATGACATCCAGTCCTTTGCTTTCCAATACAATAAGGTTAGTGTAAAACTTCAGTCCTTCAAATTCAATAACCACACCTTGACAGTAACTCTGGGTCACTTGCTTAATTCCAGGGGACTTGATGATCATTGATTTTTCCAAGGGAAGCATCGAAAAATTATTTTGCAAAGAAAAACTTTTTGAAACGAATGAGTGAGAAGCTCCAGAATCAAACAAAACCATGGCAGGTATTGTGTTGACGGGGTACGTACCGAGTACGATATCTGGGGCGTTCTGTGCTTCCTCTCAGGTCACGTGGTTCAAGTGACCTTTCCGGTGGTTGTTGTTAGGGTTGAAATTGCTTCGCTTTGGTGCTGAATTATTGCCACCATTATTAAGCTTTGGGGTTGAGCTCCTTGGCTTGGCGCACTGCTTGGCATAGTGCCCTTCTTCTCCACAAGCATAACAGGTAACGCCTGGGCGATAGGTGAACTCTTTGTCTCTTGCATGGACATTCTTGATTGGACGTGAATTTTCCGTCGGGGTTTTGTGTGTTCTACCCTTCTGAATTTCTGTCTTGTTTCTGGGGTTGCGAGCAAAAGTAGTCTAGTCCCTTTCGTGTTTGCGTAAATCTTCCAGGCTACGTCGCTCATTTTCCAGAGTAATGGCCTTATCCACCAGTGTTTTAAAATCTGGAAAGGTATGCACAACTAGCTGGCACTTAAGGGCGGGTGCCAGGCCCTCCAAGAATTTTTCCATCTTCTTGTTCTCGGTCATGCGTTCTTCATTGGCGTAGCGAGATAGCAGAGTGAATTGGCTGTTGTATTCTGACACTGTCATGGCCCTTTGCTTGAGTTCATCAAATTCTTTCTTATTGATTTTCATGACGCTCTTAGGAATATGTGCCCCACGAAAACCTTCTTTGAAATTTTCCCAGGTGATTTCATTTTCGTTGGGGTGCATGTGCAGGAAGTTTTCCCACCATGATGCAGTTGCTCCTATGAGATAATGTGGTGCATACAATGCTTTTTCATGGTCTGAACACTGTGCGATAATTAATTTTCTCTCCATGTCTTGAAGCCAGTCATCGGACTCAAGCGGCTTGTCAGTATGAGAAAATGTTGGAGGACGCGTCTTCTGTAACTCAGATAATTTGGATTACGGTTGATACTGACCACGGTTACTTCCCATATTGATGAATTGGTTCATCATTTCCTAGTGTTGCTGCTGACTCTGTTCATACAAACGACAAACTTGTGTAAAAGCTGTTTCACTGTCCTGTTGACTTGTCTGACCCTGAGTGAAATTGTGGTTCTGCGGTGTGCCATAATTTTCTTCTGGCTGAGTTGGCATGGAGCGCGTCCAAGGACGAGACATCTTTCACTCTAGGGATATATTTTGTGAACTCGTAAGATAAGAAAGACAGTCGCAAAAGTCAATAAAAATCACACACAAAGAACATTTTTAAACTCCAGGATATTTTTGGAAACACAAGATTGCGCGCGGAGAAGGACTATTACATATCTTACACGCGGGCATAATTATACAGTACATCACTCAGGATATGCGTACATAATCCTGACATGTTATTTAAGCTAGTGCACTCCTCCAGATCCTACATGATGCGCAAAAAGGCTACTTCTCACAACCTATGTACAAATAAACATATTACACAAGTCGATACATCGCATGGCGTCTACGCGTACTCAGTCGGAGATGGTGAGGATCTCCCTTGGCCTGCCGAGGGTGAGACGCAGTGACGTTGGGGAATCAACTTCCTCCTCGCTAATAGGTTCCAGACGAGGAACACTGCGCTGAGCTGATGGAGCAGGTGCCGGAGGCGGAGTACCCTGAATAAGAGTGGGCGGAATAGGTGGAGTAGCACGTATGGGAGTGGGTGCAAAAAGTGGTGCCACGCGAACAGGAGTGGGTGCAATAGCCTGGTTGAATTCCTCAGTGGTAGGCAGACGACGTGCATTAGCGAAAATAGTAGGCGAATGATAAGCTGAGGACGAGATAAAAGTCAGCGGTGGAGCGGTGTGTAGGAGTTCCCTCCTGTTAGCAGCACAGCCATGAACTGAGTCCATGCGGGCAGCTACGAGGTCGTCCACCATGCTGTCAAAGGCTGCCTCCAGGGCTCGGAGGTACTCGACAAGCATCTCAAAGGCCTCGTCTTGCTCTCCTCTGGGGCAAGAGAATGAGTAGTGACAGGTGTAAGGCACATGGCATGGAAGGTAGCGATAGTGACGGGTCTTCATTGCAGGAAGGACATCCCGAGGACGGGCTATCGCCTCCCAGGCTACCATCTGCATAGCATGCCTCTCTGTAGGCATGGCTCTCCCCAAGAAACGGAAGCGGCGCATCTCAACACGCCCTCCCCTGAATTGCACCGCGGCTTGGTGCATGGTCAGACTGTCGTTGATCTTGTGTGGATAAAGCGTGAAGACTGGGCGCACGGATGGCCCCATCGCAACCTGAACGATGAAGGAGAGGAGTTTGACGAACCCCTCTGGCACGTTGGCGAACATTTGAGACTCGCAGTCGCTGCCGGCCATCTACAAAAGTAGGCAAAAATTCTGAGTGATCAGATCATAAATTTTTTTATGCTGACTGTCAGAAGGATGACTACATTTTGTAAAAACAAGAATAAACACTGTCAGGCTAATAATTAAATTAGTGATCGCACCTAGTGGCTTCCTACAGTCAGCCTGGCTCTGGTTACCAAGTCTGTCACGACCGACTTTTTCAATAAATAAATATTGAGAAAATCGATCTTTAAATTCCAGTATAGGAAAAAGTCATCATTTCTGGTAGACAAATGCTTGATAAACAGAGAACCAGTAGCATCAAATATATTACAGGGTTGAGCTGAGGCTGCTCAACAATTTATTACAAACCCACCAATATCTTACATATGGGCGGTTATGACACAGGGGTGTGGTGGCATGCCACTAGTTCGAGGAAAAGTGGTGGATAACTTGACTCCTAACTAGCAGCTCATCGAGCGTCGGGGGAGGCTCGATGAATTTATTCGGGGTTGCGGAAGCGGATAATACAATGACCAAAACAGGATCGCACGAGACTGACTGGGACTCCTCTAGGCGGCGGACTCGCTATCAAACTCTTCATCCATGAGATCGCCTTCATCAGCATCTAGCCAAATCAACGAGCCAGGTGAGTACTTTGAAAGTACTCGCAAGACAGTTCGGACAAAAGATATAATCAATGAATGCATGAATGCGTCATGAATAAGGATGATGCTCATATAACAACGATAGTATTGCAGGACTTGATAAAATAAATAACTGAAAATTGATCGGGTGTCTGGAGCGACGCGTCGAAAGGTAAATAAATAAAATGCATGCCGCAGTCGGGCGTCTAAGCGACACCACATAAAGGGCTTTAAAAGAAATGCCACAGTCGGACGTCTGAGCGACATCACATAAAGGGCTTTAAAAGAAATGCCACAGTCGGACGTCTGAGCGACATCGCAGACAGGGCTTGCAACAAATGTAAATAACAAATATGCCACCGTCGGACGTCTGAGCGACTTCACAGACAGGGCCTATAACAAAAGTAAATAACAGGTATGCCACCGTCGGACGTCTGAGCGACATCGCAGACAGGGCTTGCAACAAATGTAAATAACAGATATGCCACCGTCGGACATCTGAGCGACATCACAGACAGGGCCTATAACAAAAGTAAATAACAGGTATGCCACCATCGGACGTCTGAGCGACATCGCAGACAGGGCTTGTAATAAATGTACATTACAAGATTAGTCCATCCACAAGAATAATCTTTTAACTGGGTTTATCACACATAAATCCCACTGGTGTTTTGTCACTGAGGCTGATACCTGACAAGATAAGATGAATATAGTACTTGAACAAAGTACAAGATAATTGAAAGATTTGAGACTCTACAGAGTTTGGATGAACTGACCACAGCCAATGGATTTCCGTAGTCATGAAGGACTAGTTCCGTTTACGGTATTTCAGTAGAAACACATTTAACTAGTACACACCCATTTCACCTCACGATGCCAGGAATCACCCTGGACAACGTCCAAGAAAAACTTTGAGACGGGGAGGCCACAACCTCAAATAGCATGGGATCAAATTTCTATACGCGCGCTCTAAGGGGTGCCCCCCTCTCGGTCCCAACCGGAAACACCCATGCCCCCTGATCGGATGACGGGCTTTAATCCAGGGCCATGGAACCCTCATCCCGGCCTCTCCATTTGGTGTGTACCAGGAAAACGATTTGCAACTTACTATGCCATATTCCTTTCGGAAAACATGTGACAGTATAGGAAGGAATGAATGGAAATGTGATTTGTTTCACGATGACACGAAAGTCAAATAATCTGGCATAAGACTGGCATGTCACAACACTGCCATCTTACCCATCCTCATGCCAACATATGGCTATGCAAATATGTATCCAACAACATAATGCTTTCAGAAACTTACTTTCCGCTTATGTGCATGAAATATAACATTCAAAGTGATGTTCATAAACATGCCATGACTATACAAAAATGCAAACATGCAACAACACTCATCATATCAAGAGTTCAAACATGCTTACCTAGTACGGAGTAGTCGGAGTTTAACTGTGTGAAATTTGCAGCTCCGTCACCTCCTCCGGTATCTACGGTATAAAAAAATATGTACGCAACGTAAATACCGTGAGTGTACAGAAAAGTGTTCGAAATATTTTCCAAATAAATATGACAAAAAACTATACAGAAAAACAAAGATGACAGAAAAGGAATCAATCAAAAATCATTTTCTGTTTAAAAGTTATAGGAGTTTTGGTCCAAGGACCCATCTGTAATGAAACAGAAAGTTTCCAGGGGGCTCTGTGGAAAAGTCCAGGATAACGTTTCGTTTAAAAGAAACGGCTGTGAGGCTGACATGCGGGCTCCACCTATTGGGTTTGAAATTTTAAACGGAGAAACAGAGCGCGACGGCGCCCGAGAGGTGCAGTGGTCGCCGGCGGCGATCCACGGCGAGGCAAGGTGATCGGGGGTTACCTTCGAGATCAGTGCACTGTTCCGCGTCTGTGGGTGGTGGTGGTGGTCGCCGGCGAGTACCGTGTCGACGGCGGCCCTTGCTCCGGCGGACGACGGTTTGGGCAGTCGTCGATCTCGCCGGAGGGAGCTGCGGTGTTCAAATTGAAGAGGGGGGTAGCCTCCTAGTTGCTCGAGAGGGTTGCTGACGAAGTTAGGGCGTCGGAGACGGCATCACCGGAGCGAATCGAGGTGGAGGCCGAGGTGGAACGGGGCGGCCGGAGTCGGGGAAGAAGGGCCCCTCGAGGCTCTCCCAGTGGCCGGGCGGTGTCTAGTGAGGTGGTGGAGTCGTGCGGGGGCGAGAGCAGGCTCGGGGGTGCTATATATAGCCGGTCTGAGTCGGTTGCCGTGAACGGATAAGTCCGGCGAGTTGATTACGGCGGCGCTGTGGCTGGACGGTCGGCTTAGGGGCTTGAGCATCGCCTAGGTGGAGTAGTGGTGCCATTTTAGGGTCCAGCTCAGCACGGGAGGGAGGTTTACGGCCTGCCCTCGACGGAACGGCCGCACGGCCCGTCGACAGCAGAGAGCGTGCTCTGCGCGTGCCAAGCCACAGCGACGGTGCTGCATGCCTGTGCTGGCAAGTAGATGGCCACGCGGAGCCACCAGGAGGTTTGGGCGGCGCCGAACGGCGTTGAGCCGCCGTTTTGCTCCCTGTCGGTCGTTACGGTGTTTCGGCCACCACAAAGCACGCCGGCGCAGGCGGGCCAGGGCGCCACCGACGCCAGGAAGGCGCCAAGCGCGTGTGTGGAGCTCCGGACAAGCAGGCCAGGCTGCGAGCATCGAGCCAAACGCACAGTGAGCATGTGACTGAAGTTCTGTCGGAGAAACGACACTGAACTTTCTGAATTTACTGAATATGAACAAAACAGTGCATGCCAGGTGTTCGACAGAATGATTCTGGTATCTAGGTATTTTTCCTTGAGCTGATTTTTGGTGGAGTGGTCTCTCATTGCAACTAGAGGTTGCCTGAATTTTGGTGAAATTTTTGGAGAAGTGTAGATATGAATTTCACCAAATTTGGAAAATCTGGTCCAAACTTGCAGTGAGTGTAATTTGGAATATTTGAAAAGAAGAAGAGTGGATCAAGATGGTTCTGGGTTGAGGGTACAAAGGACTATCCAGGGGTGTTGGGTTGAGGTCAAAAATCAAAAGCATTATGGTACTTGCTTTGCAAATCATCTAGGCTCAAAGAAAATACAGAATTATTTTGGGAGGAGAAATAATTGGAATAAAATCCAAAAATGGATTTTATTAGTTTGGACAGAATGTTTGGGTTGTACCAAAGTGGGAGGAGGGGTTTTTTGGGGGGGGGGGGTTACCATAGGTGGCATGGTAAACCAGAGTGGATCAAAATCAAATGAAAGACCAAAACTCAAAAGGTTTTCTTTTTAAAGGAAACTAAATTCAAGAAAAAAGATTTTGAGAGGGCAAACTTAGAAGATGGTTTTTAGGAAGGGTTTAAATGACCTTCTTTCAAACCAAGCAAGGCTCTCTCTGAAAACAAAAATCACAAAATTTTTGGAGTGTCACACAATATGCGCGCTGTGCGCATCGCCAGCGCCTCTGTTGAGCGCATGCTTGCTGCCCAGCCGGCCAGAGCATGCCACACCTCGCCACCATCCTCGTCTCCACCTCCATAACTCCCCCTGCCGCTTGCCGACACCGGAGCTCGCCGCAGCGAGCACGGGCACGGTCCGGCCTACGGCACAGTGCGCGGTGCACTGTGTTCGTCTCTTTCCGCCTCGCTCCTGTGCTCGTCCGCGCCCGTGTAGAGTTCCTGCGTGACCTCCGTCGTCTTCTCCCTCTCTCTCTCTCTGGCGCCGTTCGTTGCCGGGCACCGTGGACAGGTGTCCTCCGGCGGAGCCCGAGCCCTCCTCGCCGCCCTGCCTATAAAAGCAGCCACCCGCAGCCTCTTGGAGCACCCACAGCCACTTCCCCCTCCTCCTAGAGCCAATAGAAGCCGCATCCCGGCCGGGCAGGTTGCCGTCCTAGAGCAGAGCTCGCCGGCGATCCCCTCCAGTTCGTTCCCGCAGCTCCGGCCCCTCCCAAGCCAAGGTGACCCCGCCAGGGCCTCCGCCTCTCCTCCGTGAAGCCAACCCACCCCTCTGGAGCACTTGGAGCCGCCCCAAGCCGCCATCTTCTTCAACTCTGGCAACCTCCGCCCTCTGCCTTCGCTGGAGAGGTCAAATCCGACGCCGTCCGGTCACCATTAGCTATGCTATGGGTACGGGCAGGTGCGAAAACATCTCCTCCGTCGATCCCTCCCTCTCGTTTGACTCCAAGAAGCCTCACTGCCAGCGTGAGCTCCGGCGAAGCGCCGCCTCCCTCTGTTTCCCTCTCCCCTCCCTCCGGCCTGACTAGCGGGGCCCGCTAGTCAGCCACTCATTACGTGCGTGAAGAGGTATTAGTGGTGGTGCCCCGGGTGTTTACGCTTTCGACGTCACCCCTCTGTTTATTTATTTCAAATTCATTTAAAATCCAGGAAACTTCAAATGGGCGTAACTTTTTATCTATAAGTACAAATGCATTGATTCTTTTTGTATTGTGTTCTATGTCCAAAAATCAAACATCACCCAAGAGATGGGATTTTTCCTTGCTGTCTAGATTTTCTGGTAATTTTCAGAAGGTTTCTTGATGTTTTCTTTTTGTGGTTTTGATTATTTTCATAAGAGCCAGCTTGTCTTGAGGATCACCAGGAGCTTTGTGAACCTCATCAGTACTAAGGCAAGCCAAAGTAACATTTTCATGGTGCCACTTCAATATTTGTGATTTTCCTACTTGAATTTATGAATATTGATGCATTTAAATTAGTTATATAATGATTATATTCTGTTAGATGCTTGTCATGTTAAAATACTTGAACTACAGAATGCTTGAAGTGAATCTTGTGGGTAAGCTAAGGAGAACTTAGTTGCAAGTAATGAATAAATGATATGGTCATAGAGTTTGGTAATTAGTTTAATTATTATTTTGCATGATGAAAAATGATGAGATTGCTTGAAATGATTCTGGTGTAAGTAAGGTGTGATCTTAACCAGAGTAGTAGCATGAGTTGATGATGGCTCTGTAGGAGCGTGGTTGATTCAGTTGTTTGCATGGTTATGTGATGCATATGTTAAGTGATGCATAGTATGGCATTATGGCACCGGTTATTTTCACATTAAGTTGAACCTAATTAATAACTCAACTTGAATATGTTATTGACCGGGTCATGGTGCCGCTGAAACGAGTCTTTCCCAGTGCAACCACATTTGCCGGTATGGGACCACCTTAATGCATTTCATTGTCGTGCCTCTGGTCGGTGCCTCCATTTAGGGAAGGTTATGGGCGTGCTGTACCCTGGCCCGGTAGGCAAGCATAACATTGTGAGCCCGTTGTTAAGTTAAGTTTTGGTACCGGTCCCAGGGTGGATCGTGGCCATGATGGTGGTCGAGGTGTCTGGAGGTAGACACGGGGCCACCCGGGACTAGCCCGATGGGGTCTGAGTCCGAATGGCCGGGAGAGTGTCATGACAATGAAATGGTTTCGTCGGAACGCTGTTGGTCCACCCGAATGGGAGTGCGAGGCCATGGGTTCCGTAGTGTGGGTACAATGTACTAACCTCTACAGAGTGTTTTAATATATCGATAGCCGAGTCCACGGTTACGGACACGCTCGAAAGTAGGGTACACCATGGGTCAACACTTAATAAAATATGCACACTAAGTTTGTACTGAGGATGGCAGTGAGGCCATCGTGTTGAGTCGAGACACGAGTTGGTTGGGTTGTGATCACCGTAAGGATCACGGGCCATGAGTTGGTCGGGTTGTGATCACGTCCGGTAAGCAAGTCTGGGGAACGAGTACCAGTTGAGCATAGTCACAGCATGTTGGATATATGGTTGCATTGTTGCTTAAATGGTTAAATATCATGATATTGTTTGTCATTATGTTTATGCTTATTATGAGCTTGCAAGTACATTCAATGTAATGACCTGGCGTGTCATGCCAGATTTCAGGAAAGCCTCGTTGGAAAGGAGTGATGTTCGAGTCTAGACCGTGTCCACATCGGTGTCCCTGTGTTATGGAGTCCCGCTACGATGTTGTTCCGCTGCCGAGTAGTTGTCATGATTGAGGCCCCTTTATGTTCACTAAATAATGTACATATTTTTCAGCCGCATCATGTGTGCCGCTTGGCCTCGCTAACTGTTGTAATATAAACTGTGCTCCGCTAGCATGAATAAAGTGGTTGTTTTTCTGTATCATGTTGTTGTGTGTTGCTAGAAGATAAGGTCTCTGGGCTGGTAATGCAAGGTAAACCGGTCACTCTGAGCCGGGGTGCCACAGTTTTTCAGTGTGCTCTGCGACAGTATCACTATCACCTTTCAAAAACTCACTTTGAAGGCAAGGCTAACAATGCAATCGCCCAAACATCTCCAGTGGAATATAGTACAGATGAATACTGGACAACCCTTGTTAAACACTGGTCTGATCCAAAGTATTAGGTAGCGTATATGTATATGATCAGATCACATATTGAACTCGTATTTACGTATGTGCCTTACAAGTGTATCTTCTTCTAAGCTAACTTTTTGAAGAAGAAGACCAACCGTTCTAAAAAGAAATTCCAATAGACAACAGGATCTCATAGCTATATTGCACACTACGAGGCTCTTGTAAATAGCTGCTAGTTCCTTCTTTTTTCCGTGACAAATTATCGTATCTGTATTGACTTGTTCCAAATATAGAGGAAAGCCCGTGCGGACCAAAAAGAACCTGAACCGAATGCAGTTCAAATCTTCAAGGATTGCCACACCAGCAAGATGAACGACATGAGCACACCAGTTCAAGCCGCTGTTGTAAGTCCTTACTCCTCCTGCCTTTGAATTGCTTGTTACTATGACATGTTCATTTAACTGCTTGGTTTGTAGCCAATGTCAGTTACTTTGTTCACTTTTATACACAGTTGACTTAATGTATTATTTCACCTTACACGGTTTAAAAGAAAGGAACGATATTCTTTTGGTCTTGATTTGTAATCTAGTTGTGATGTTCACGTGCCCACATAATGATACAATAGCCTGTTTGTTTGATATCTATTTGCCCATGATATGAATGATGTCATACTATGTTCATCGTACTTTAAACCATGTCTCTTTATCCTTAGATGTCAACAAATGTGAGGAAATAGACAATACAGTAGGCATGCTACATGGACATATGTTCCGAAAGTGATTTTATTATGTAGTTGGCACTACAATACATTCTAATGTATTACAGTAGTTCACCAAAATAAGTTATGTATAAATGTGAAACCTATTTTGTTTGTTTTTGTCTCATTAGTAACTTATCTGGTACACTAATCTACAAGTTCAAACTTTCAGCAAGCTATGTAACAAATGATTGAACAGCCACCACCACCCGAAGGTGACGAGGCTACCATAGGCACAATGTGACCTCTTGTTGTAGTGCGTCAGTATCTCTCCACTAACAGTGCAAAAAGCACCTTCCCGCGTAATTCTGGGTTGGTTGTCAAGGTAATCTCGTCCAAATCACCTACTGAACAAAATCTTCCGCATAGACAGAGTGATATATCTGTGCTCCAGACACAAGTACAATCCCTAATGGAGGTTGTTTTGGAAACAACAATAGTAGTTGGCAAATGTCGTCAAGATATGAATGGTTTTAAAACCAGACTATCACACATTTGCTTCATTGTTCAAGAGCAATGGCAGAAAAAAGGGTCAAACGATATGTGCTTCTATACATCTGATGGTACGTTTATCTGCAAGGACTATAAACTTTATGCCAATAGGCCTTTTGTTATATGGTTGGAATTAATTTTGTTGTGATACAACATTTATCGTGCTTCCAAAGGCTGTAGAAATTATGATTTTATTTTTGTATTATTAGGTTTATCTTAGTAATGTACTCGGCCAAAAGCTTCGTAGGAGCCCAACGTGCCAACATTTGTTAGGCCCACAATTCCAATAGGGCTAAAAATGATTGTAGGCTGTAATTTGCATGTTTAAAATATCTAGGCCTAAATCAACATAAGCTTTCTTATTTTTGGTAGGTATGTGCCCACAGCAGGCCTTTAATAGGCCTAAACATAATTTGGGCCCTCGGTAACTACAGGCCGTTAACATGTGTAAAAATCTCGAGCCCATAAATAACATGGGCCTTTAATAGGCCGAAAGTGAGAATGGGCCCTGATTGTGCCAAATAACCCACTGGTCATTAGCAGGCCGAAATGTCTCTGAGCTCGTAGTGGCCATTTACAAAGTGGATCATTCACAGGCCAAAATTTAGACGGGCCGTAAATGCGCTGACCTACTACACAGGCCTTTACCAGGCTGGAAATGCGGCCGGGATTGATTAGTATCAGTTTTATATGGGCCGTTAATAGGCCCAATGTGACGTTGGGCCACATATGGCCCATGGATTTCGTCCGACGTTAACAGTCCAAAAACCACAATAGGCTGGAAGTGGCCCAAATCTATAGTGGGCCTCTAACAGGCCAAATGTCAGACATGTCAGAATATGACCCAATTCCTTCACGGTCTTTTATGGGCCGAAAGTTTCAATGGCCAATAAATGGGCCCAAATGAAGCAGGACCTTTAACAGTCCAAAAAAACACTGGGCCGTAATTCGGCCCAAATACTTAGCAGGCTGTTAATGGGCCAGAAGTGACCATGGGCCGCGATGATGACAAGTCTAGAACGGGCCATTGGCGGGCTGATTTGACACTAGTTGTATGGGCCTTAACTGCGAATGGGCCGTCTGCAAGCAGGCCGTTAATGGGCCAGCCCACTAATTTTGACCGGCCAGCCTTTTTAACCTAAATGAGCCGCTATTGGGCCTTGCCACATGTCGATGTACCATAGGCGCCTCCTGTCCATTGGGCGGTTGACATCTGCCCTTTTGCGGTGCTGACACATGGTTGCTACGGCCAATGAGAATTTTACACGTGAAAAAATCCCCATTTGTCAAGGCTATTAACGGGTTATCGGTTCCAAACCGGAACCCAATATCTTAACGGCGACCCGTTACAGTGGATGCCACGTGTCGGTTACCCTTGACGAAAGCACTTCCATGACGCGCCATTTATGGTCATGGAAGTGGACACTTCCGTGATGATATTTTTTGTATTGTCATGGAACACATCGATGACAGCACAATATGACTATGTTGATTCTGTCATAAAATCGTCATGCATGTACATGCATGACAGAAAATGTGACCTATTGTGACAAACACATATCATCACGGAAGTGTATTTTTTTGTAGTGATGAAACCGAATTACTTTCGTAAAATACTAAGTTACCTCAACGGGGATATGCATGTCCCCAACAATAAGCATTTCCTATTTCTTTTTGACAGTAGGTAGAGGTAGATGAAAACTTGCAATAGTGTGTGTCAAAGATTTTTCAATAACATTAATACCATTCACTTGGAATTGTTTCTTCGGAAAGTGCACCATATGTTCATTACCATTGATATGAAAAGTGACCTTGCTTTTATTGCAATTAATAACATCCCTACAGTATTCAAAAAGGGTCTACCCAGGATAATGGACATGTTGTCGTCCTCGGGCATCTCAAGTATAACAAACTAAGTTAAGATAGTAACATTTGCAACAACAATGGGCACATCGTCACAAATACCGATAGGTATGTCAGTTGATTTGTCAGCCATTTGCAAAGATATTTCAGTAGGTGTGAGTTTATTCAAATCAACACTAACACCGGCTCCTAAATCACATAAAGCAGTTTTAACATAGTTTTTTTGATGGAGCAAGGTATAGTTGGTATTCCTGGATTTTCAAGTTAGGTACTCCATCCTTAAAAGAATAATTAGCACGCATGGTGGAGATTTCAGCTTCTGGTATCTTTCTTTTATTACTGATGATGTCTTTCATGTATTTTGCATAAGGGGCCATCTTCAAAATATCAGTCAAGCGAGTGCGCAAAAAGACTGGCCTAAGCATTTCAGCAAAGTGTTCAAATTCTTCATCATCTTTTTTCTTAGTTGATTTGGTGGAAAGGGCGTGAGTTTTTGAACCCATGGTTCTCTTTCTATTCCATGTTTTCTAGCAACAAAGTCTCTTTTATCATATTTTTCATTTTTAGGTTGTGGGTTACCAAGATCAACAGTTGGTTCTATTTCAACATCATTATCTGGTTGTTTATCATTGTCTGGCTGAGTGTCTTCATGAACATCATCGTTATCTTTTTCTTTATCACTAAATGAATATTCATTACTAGATTGAGTTTTAGCATCAGAGATAGAGACATTATTATTATTAGGAGGTTTTCCTATTTCAGGTTCACTAGAGGTATGCAAAGTTCTATCATTTTTCCTTTTCTTCTTCGTTTTAGAAGGACTAGGTGCATCACTGTTAATTCTTTGAGAGTCCTGTTCAATTCTTTTAGGGTGTCCCTCATGATAAAGTGGTTCCTGAGTTGTTTTACCTCCTCTAGTTTCTACTCTAACAGCAAAGTCATTCATATTATTATTCATTTCACTAAGCAACTCTCTTTGAGATTTAGCAACTTGTTCTAGTTGAGTTTGAACCATAGAAGCATGTTTTGCTACAACTCTTACGTCATTAGTAATTATAAATAACAAGTCACTCAACCGAGCAATCATATTAGAGTTATATTTCAATTGTTTCATAACATTTTCATTCAAGTGATCTTGTTTGATGATGTACCTATCAAATACATAAAGGCATTGACTAGGACGTTTATTGTAAGGGATGTCACTTTCATCAAACTTTATAAAAGAATTTACCTCTACCACCTATGGAGGTGGTGTATCAAGTCCATGTATTTCTTAAATAGGAGGTAAATTCTTAACATCCTCTGATTTAATACCTTTTTCCTTCATAATTTTCTTTGCCTCTTGCATATCTTTAGGACTGAGATATAAGATACCCCTCGTCTTTGGAGTAGGTTTAGGAAGTGATTCAGGAAGAGTCCAATCATCATACTTTTTCAATATATTATTCAATAATTCCTCAGCTTGCTCAACAGTTTGTTCCCTGAAAACACAACGAGCACAACTATATAGGAAGTCCCTGGAAGCATCGGTTAGTCCATTATAGAAGATGTCAAGTATTTCATTTTTCTTAAGAGGATGATTAAACAAAACATTAAGCAATTGGAGAAGCCTCCCCCAAGCTTATGGGACACTCTCTTCTTCAATTTGCACAAAATTAAATATTTCATGTAAGGCATCTTGTTTTTTATGAGCATGATCTTTTTCTAGAGAAGTAATAAATCATATCCTGGGGACTACGCACACAACCAGGAGCAAGAGTATTGTACCATATCTTAGCACCACCCTTTAATGAGAACCGAAATAATTTGAGAATATAGTAGTAGCAAATCTTCTCATCATGAGCAAGAAGGGTAGCTATATCATTTAATTTAGTAAGATGTGCCACAACAGTTTGAGTTTCATAGTCATGGAAAGGATCAGATTCAACCAAAGTAATTAACTCTGGGTCGACAGAGAATTCATAATCCTTATTGGTAATAAAGATAGGTGAAGTAGCAAACTTAGGATCACATTTCATCCTAGCATTCAAAGAGTTTTCTTTAAGTTTGCATAGTAATTTCTTAAGATCATCCCTATCATTGCAAGCAAGAAAGGCTCTAGTTGTCTCCTCATGCATAACATAACCTTCGGGTATCCTAGGCATTTCATATCTAGGAGAGCTAGGTCTAATAGGTGTTTCAAGATTTTTAGTTTCAAGTACTTCATCAGGTTCAATAATTTCATCAGTTTTAGCATTCTCAATTTCTTTAGCTCTAGCAAGTTGTTCATCAAGAAATTCACCTAGTGGCACATTATCATCAAGCAAGGTACTAGCATCATCATGAGTATCATTCATAGCAGAAGCATCATCATCAATAACTTGCGACATATCAGGACTAATAGCATGTGGTGGTGTTGCAAGTTTACTCAAAATAGAAGGTGAATCAAGTGCAGAATGTGATGGCAGTTCCTTACCTCCCCTCATCCTAAAGGGAACAATCTTAGTCTAGGTATCCTTCAGATTCTTCATAGTGATAAATAGATAATAATCCCAAGTGACTCAACAAATATAGCTATGCTCCCCGGCGACGGTGCCATAAAAAGGTCTTGATAACCCACAAGTATAGGGTATCGCAACAGTTTTCGAGGGTAGAGTATTCAACCAAAATTTATAGATTCGACACAAGGGGAGCCAAAGAATATTTGTAAGTATTAGCAGTTGAGTTGTCAATTCAACCGCACCTGGAGATTAAATATCTGTAGCACAATGCTATGTCTTGAGCTTGCATTGGTTTTCCTCGAAGAGGAGAGGGTGATGAAGCGATAGTAGCGTAAGTATTTCCCTCATTTTTTGAGAACCAAGGTACCAATCCAGTAGGAGGCTCCACAAAAGTCCCAGGCACCTACACAAACAAACTGAGAACTCGCAACCAACGCAATAAAGGGGTTGTCAATCCCTTCACGGCCACTTGCGAAAGTGAGATCTAATAAAGATAGTAAGATAAGATAAATATATTTTTGTTATTTTATAATATAGATGCAAAAAGTAAAGATGCAAATAAAAGTAGATGGAAAGCAAATATGATAAAAGATAGACCCGGGGGCCATAGGTTTCACTAGAGGCTTCTCTCAAGATAGCATAAGTATTACGGTGGGTGAACAAATTACTGTCGAGCAATTGATAGAAAAGTGCATAGTTATGAGATTATCTAGGCATGATCATGTATATAGGCATCACGTCCAAAACAAGTAGACCGACTCCTGCTTGCATCTACTAATATTACTCCACACATCGACCGACTCCTGCCTGCATCTAGAGTATTAAGTTCATAAGAACAGAGTAACGCATTAAGCAAGATGACATGATGTAGAGGGATAAACTCATGCAATATGATATAAACCCCATCTTGTTATCCTCGATGGCAACAATACAATACGTGCCTTGCAACCCTTTCTGTCACTGGGTAAGGACACCGCAAGATTGAACCCAAAGCTAAGCACTTCTCCCACGGCAAGAAAGATCAATCTAGTAGGCCAAACCGAACTGATAATTCGAAGAGACTTGCAAAGATAACTCAATCATACATAAAAGAATTCAGAGAAGATTCAAATATTATTCATAGATAAACTTGATCATAAACCCACAATTCATCGGATCTCGACAAACACACCGCAAAAAGAGTTTACATCAAATAGATCTCCACAAGAGAGGGGGAGAACATTGTATTGAGATCCAAAAAGAGAGAACAAGCCATCTAGCTAATAACTATGGACCCGTAGGTCTCTGGTAAACTACTTACAACTCATCGGAGGGGCAAGGATGTTGATGTAGAGGCCCTTCATGGTCGATTCCCCCTCCGGTAGAGTGCCGGCGAAGGCTCCAAGATGAGATCTCGCGGATACAGAAGGTTATGGCGGTGGAAATTGTGTTTCGTGGTGCTCCCGAATGTTTTCGGGGTACGTAGGTATATATAGGAGGAAGAAGTACGTCGGTGGCCGCCCGAGGGGCCCATGAGACAGGGGGCGCGCCCTACTAGGGGGCGCGACCTCTATCTCTTGGCTGCCTCGGCTGCTTCTTGACTTGCACTCCAAGTCCTCTGGATCACGTTCGTTCCAAAAATCACGCTCATGAAGGTTTCATTCCATTTGGACTCTGTTTGATATTCCTTTTCTTCGAAATACTGAAATAGGCAAAAAACAGCTATATGGGCTGGGCCTCCAGTTAGTAGGTTAGTCACAAAAAATGATATAAATGTGTAAAATAAAGCCCATAAACATCCAAAAGGGGTAATATAATAGCATGGAACAATCAAAAATTATAGATACGTTGGAGACGTATCAAGCATCCCCAAGCTTAATTCCTGCTCGTCCTCGAGTAGGTAAATGATAAAAAGAAATTTTTTGATGTGGAATGCTACCTAGCATAATCCATAATGTAATTTTATTTATTGTGGCATGAATGGTCAGATCCAAATGATTCAAAATAAAAGTTCATATTGATAAAAGAAATAGTAACACTTCAAACATACTAATCAAAGTAATCATGTCTTCTCAAAATAACATGGCAAAAGAAAGTTCATCCCTACAAAATCATATAGTTAGGCTATGCTTCATTTTCGTCACACAAAGATGTTCCAAACTTCTATACCCCCGATGACAAGCCAAGCAATTGTTTCATACTTAAATAATCTCAAACTTTTTCAACCTTCATGCAATACATGAGCGTGAGCCATGGATATAGCACTATGGGTGGAATAGAATATGATGATGGGGATTGTGTGGAGAAAAAAAAAGGAGAAAGTCTCACATTGACGAGGATAATAAACGGGCTATGGAGATGCCCATCAATTGATGTCAACATGAGGAGTTGGGATTGCCATGCAACGGATGCCCTAGAGCTATAAATGAATGCTCAGCAAAAGAAAACTAGTGGGTGTGCATCCAACTTGCTTGCTCACGAAGACCTAGGGCATTTGAGGAAGCCCATCGTAGGAATATACAAGCCAAGTTCTATAATGAAAAATTCCCACTAGTATGAAAAAGACAACTTATGAGACTCACTATATGAAAAACATGGTGCTACTTTGAAGCACAATATATGAGACTCACTACATGAAGAACTAGGTGCTACTTTGAAGCACAAGTGTGGAAAAAGAGATAGTAACATTGCCCTTTTTATTTATTTCTTTTTTTTGGGCCTTTCTTTTTTTCTTTTGGCCTTTCTTCTTTTTTTCATTTTTTTCTTTGGGCAATGTTCTAATAATGATGATCATCACACTTCTATTGATTACAACAAAGGAATTACAACTCGAAACTAGAACAAGATATGACTCTATATGAATGCCTTCGGCGGTGTACCAGGATGGTGCAATGAATCAAGAGTGACATGTATGAAAAGTAATACATGGTGGCTTTGCCACAAATACGATGTTAACTACATGAGCATGCAATGGCAATATGACAAAAGTAAGGTATGTCATGATGATGATGAACGGAATGGTGGAAAGTTGCATGGCAATATATCTCGGAATGGCTATGGAAATGCCATAATAGGTAGGTATGGTGGCTATTTTGAGGAAGATATAAGGAGGTTTATGTGTGATAGAGTGTATCGTACACGGGGTTTGGATGCACTGGCGAAGTTTGCACCAACTCTCAAGGTGAGAAAGGGCAATGCACCGTACCGAAGAGGCTAGCAATGGCGGAAAGGTAAAAGTGCGTATAATCCATGGACTCAACATTAGTAAAAAGAACTCATATACTTATTGCAAAAATTAAGAAGTCATCAAAAATCAAGCACTACGCGCATGCTCCTAAGGGGATAGATTGGTAGGGGACCATCGCTCATCCCCGACCGCCACTCATAAGGATGCACAAGCCATGTACACTTCATGTTTCAAAGTTGTTACACAACTTTAACCATATGTGCATGCTACGGGACTTGCTAACTTCAAAACAAGCATTCTTTAAATTCATAATCATCCAACTAGCATGACTTTAATATCACTACCTCCATATCTCAAAACAATTATCAAGCATCAAGTTGATCATAGCATCCAATTCACTTTCTATGATAGTTTTTATTATACCCAACTTGGATGCCTACCATTCTAGGACCAACTTTAAAACCATAGCAAATACCATGCTGTTCTAAAAGACTCTCAAATAATATAAGTGAATCATGAGAGACTAGAAATTTCTTCAAAATTAAGACACCACGGTGCTCTAAAAGATATAAGTGAAGCACTAGAGCAAAAACTATCAAGCTCAAAAGATATAAGTGAAGCACATAGAGTATTCTAACAAATTCTAATTGAATAGGCTTCTCCCAAAAGGTGTGTACAGCAAGGATGATTGTGGTAAACTAAAAATCAAAGACTAATATAATGCACGACGCTCCAAGCAAAACACATATCATGTGGCGAATAAAAATATAGCTCCAAGTAAAGTTACCAATGAACGAAGACGAAAGAGGGGATGCCTTCCCGGGGCATCCCCAAGCTTAGGCTTTTGGCTATTCTTGAATATCTTGGGGTGCCATGGGCATCCCCAAGCTTAGGCTCTTGCCACCCTTTATTCCATAGTCCATAAAAGCTTTACCCAAAACTTGAAAACTTCACAGCACAAAACTCAACAGGAAATCTTATAAGCTCCGTTAGTGAAAGAAAACAAAACCATCACATAAGGTACTGCAATGAACTCATTCTTTATTTATTTTGGTGTTAAACCTACTGTATTACAACTTCTTTATGGTTTATAAAATAATTTACTAGTCATAGATGCATTGAAATAAGCAAACAACACACAAAAATCAGAATCTGTCAAAAACTGAACAGTCTGTAGCAATCTGTAACTAACGCAAACTTATGGAACTCTAAAAATCCTACACAAATAGGACGTCCTGGAAACTTTGTTTATTAAACATCATCAAAAAGAATTATCCCAAAATCACGTTCCTGTGATTTAACAAAATTATATTCGTGCACACAAAGTTTCTGTTTTTCAGCAGAATCAAATCAACTATCATCGTAGGTTATCCTATAGGTTCTACTTGGCACAAACACTAATTAAAATATAAAAACACATATAAACAGAAGGTAGATGCAAGATTTATTACTAAACAGGAGCAAAAACAAAAAAAATAAAGGAAATTGGGTTGCCTCCCAACTAGCACTATCGTTTAACGCCCCTAGCTAGGCATAAAAGCAAGGATAGATCTAACGAGTGCCATCTTTGGCACTAAATTCATAAGTATCCCGCATGATAGATTCATAAGGTAATTTGACTTTCTTTCTTGTAAAGTGATCCATGCCTTTATTTAATGGAAATTGGAATCTAATATTTCCTTCCTTCATATCAATAATCGCGCCAATCGTTCTAAGGAAAGGCCTACCAAGAATAATAGGGCAAGAAAGATTGCAATCTATATCAAGAACGATAAAATCTATGGGCACCAAATTTCTATTTGCAACAATGAGAACATCATTTATTCTTCCCATTGGCTTTTTAATGGTGGAATCCGCAAGGTGCAAATTTAAAGAGCAATCATCAAGATCATGGAAACCTAGAATATCACATAAAGTTTTTGGAATCGTGGAAACACTAGCACCCAAATCACACAAAGCAAAACACTCATAATCTTTAATTCTAATCTTTATAGTAGGTTCCCACTCATCATTAAGTTTCCTAGGTATAGAAACTTCCAAATTAAGTTTTTCATCATAAGATTGCATCAACGCATCAACAATATGTTTGGTAAAAGCTTTGTTTTGACTATAAGCATGAGGAGAATTAACAACGGATTGCAACAAGGAAATACAACCTTTTAAAAAACAATTATCATAATCAAATTCCTTGAAGTCCGAGATAGTAGGTTCAATGTTATTAGAAGTTGAGGACTCTCCAATCTCACTTTTACCAAATTTAGCATCAAGATCTAAAGACTCCGAATTCTTGGGACGCCATCTAGGCAAAGTTGATTCATCACCAGTCCCATAATCATCAAAATTCATATTGCAAAACATAGATCTAATCGGAGACGCATCAATAACTTTAAGATCCTCATCATTATTTTCATGGAAACTAGAAGAACACGCTTTTATAAAGCTTTCTTTTTTAGCACGCAATCTAGCGGTTCTTTCCTTACACTCATCAATGGAAATTCTCATTACTTTGAGAGACTCATTGATATCATGCTTAGGAGGAGAAGATCTAAGTTTAAGAGAATCAACATCAAGCGAAAGTCTATCAACGTTCCTAGCCAGATCAGCAACTTTGAGCAATTTTTCTTCAAGCAAAGCATTAAAATTCTTTTGAGAAATCATAAATTCTTTCACACTATTCTCAAAATCAGAGGGCATCTTATTAAAATTACCATAGGAATTATTGTAGGAATTTCCATAATTATTAGAGGAATTACTAGGGAACGGTCTAGCATTAAAGTTTCCTCTATAAGCATTGTTTCCAAAACTTTTCCTACCAACAAAATTCACATCCATAGATTCATTATTATTCTCAATCAAAGAAGACAAAGGCATATCATTGGGATCAAGAGGAGTATTTTTAGTAGCAAACATCTTCATAAGTTCATCCATCTTTCCACTCAAAACATTGATTTCTTCTATAGCATGCACTTTTTTACTAGAAGATCTTTCGGTGTGCCATTGAGAATAATTAGCCATAATATTATCAAGAAGTTTTGTAGCATCTCCTAATGTGATTTCCATAAACGTGCATCCCGCGGCCGAATCTAAGAGATTTCTAGAAGCAAAGTTCAAACCGGCATAAAATTTTTGTATGATCATCCATAAATTCAAACCATGAGTAGGGCAATTGCGAAGCATCAATTTCATTCTTTCCCAAGATTTGGAAACATGCTCATGATCAAGTTGTTTAAAATTCATGATATCATTCCTATGAGTGATAATCTTAGCGGGAGGAAAATACTTAGAGTAAAAGCATCTTTGCACTTGTTCCAAGAATCAATACTATTTTTAGGCAAAGACGAAAGCCAAACTTTAGCACGATCTCTAAGTGAAAACGAAAATAACTTCAATTTGACAATATTGTTATCCATATCTTTCTTATTTTGCATATCACACAAATCAACAAAGTTGTTTAGATGAGTAGCGGCATCTTCACTAGGAAGGCCGGCAAATTTATTTTTCATAACAAGATTCAGCAAAGCAGTATTGATTTCACAAGACTCAACATCATTAAGAGGAGCAATCGGAGTACTAAGGAAATCATTATTATTGGTATTCGAGAAATCACACAATTTGGTATTATCTTGCGCCATGGAAACAAGTAATCCAACACACAAGCAAACAGAAAAAGGCAAGCGAAAAGAGAGGAGGAGATTGGGAAAGAGAGGGCGAATAAAACGGCAAGGGTGAAGTGGGGGACAGGAAAACAAGAGGAAAATGGCAAATAATGTAAATGCGAGGGAGATGGGTTTCTGATGGGTACTTGGTATGTCTTGACTTGAGCGAAGACCTCCCCGGCAACGGCGCCAGAAATCCTTCTTGCTACGTCTTGAGCTTGCATTGGTTTTCCTCGAAGAGGAGAGGGTAATGCAGCGATAGTAGCGTAAGTATTTCCCTCAGTTTTTGAGAACCAAACTATCAATCCAGTAGGAGGCTCCTCAAAAGTCCCAGGCACCTACACAAACAAACTGAGAACTTGCAACCAACGCAATAAAGGGGTTGTCAATCCCTTCATGGCCACTTGCGAAAGTGAGACCTAATAAAGATAGTAAGATAAAATAAATATATTTTTGGTATTTTATAATATAGATGCAAAAAGTAAAGATGCAAATAAAAGTAGATTGGAAGCAAATATGATAAGAGATAGACCCGGGGGCCGTAGGTTTCACTAGTGGCTTCTCTCAAGATAGCATAAGTATTACGGTGGGTGAACAAATTACTGTCGAGCAATTGATAGAAAAGAGCATAGTTATGAGATTAGCTAGGCATGATCATGTATATATGCATCACGTCCATAACAAGTAGACTGACTCCTACCTACATCTACTACTATTACTCCATGCATCGATCGACTCCTGCCTGCATCTAGAGTATTAAGTTCATAAGAACAGAGTAACGCATTAACCAAGATGACATGATGTAGAGGGATAAACTCATGCAATATTGTATTGAGATAAATTCATCGGATCTCGACAAACACACCGCAAAAAGAGTTTACATCAAATAGATCTCCACAAGAGAGGGGGAGAACATTGTATTGAGATCCAAAAGGAGAGAAGAAGCCATCTAGATAATAACTATGGACCCGTAGGTCTGTGGTAAACTACTTACAACTCATCGGAGGGGCAAGGATGTTGATGTAGAGGCCCTCCGTGGTTGATTCCCCCTCCGGCAGAGTGCTGGCGAAGACTCCAAGATGAGATCTCACGGATAAAGAATGTTACGGCGGTGGAAATTGTGTTTCGTGGTGCTCCTGGATGTTTTAGGGGTATGTAGGTATATACAGGAGGAAGAAGTACGTCAGTGGCCGCCCGAGGGGCCCACGAGACAGGGGGGCGCCCTACAGGGGGGGGCTCCTATCTCGTGGCTGCCTCGGTTGCTTCTTGACTTGCACTCCAAGTCCTCTGGATCACGTTCGTTCCAAAATTCACGCTCCCAAAGGTTTCATTCCGTTTGGACTCCGTTTGATATTCATTTTCTTCGAAATACTGAAATAGGCAAAAAAAACAGCAATATGGGTTGGGCCTCCGGTTAGTAGGTTAGTCCCAAAAAATGATATAAATGTGTAAAATAAAGCCAATAAACATCCAAAAGGGGTAATATAATAGCATGGAACAATCAAAAATTATAGATACGTTGGAGACGTATCACACAATAATATGATAGTTTTGATAGCAGTGGTCACAGTAGTACTAACGGTAACAGTGATAGCAATGATTTTGTAGGAAGTGTAACAGTAATAGCAGCAGTAGTAACTTAGCAAGAGCAATATGTGGAAAATTTGTAGGCATTGGATCGGTGAATTCATTGCATGATATTCATCATATAACAGTCATAACCTAGGGCGATACAAAACTAGCTCCAGTTCATAAATACAATGTAGGCATGTATTCCGTAAATAGTCATACGTGCTTACGAAAAGTACTTGCGTGACATCTTTTGTCCTACCCTCCCGTGGTAGAGGGGTCCACAAGGAAACTAAGGGATATTAAGGCCTCCTTTTAATAGAGAGCCGGAACAAAGCATTAAGACATAGTGGATACATGAACTCTCCAAACTATGGTCATCATCGGAAATTATCCCAATTACTGTCACATTGGGGTTTATGGAACATAACATGTAATAGGTGAATATGACTTGCAAGATCAGATTTAGAACATAGATATAATGTTGAAAACACAAACAGTTCAGATCTGAAATCATGGCACTCGGGACCTAGTGATAAGCAATAAGCATGGCAAAGTCATAACAACATCAATCTCACAACATAGTGGGTACTAGGGATCAAGCCCTAACAAAACTAACTCGATTACATGATGAATCTCATCCAACTCCTCACCGACCAGCGAGCATACGAAGGAAGTACTCACCCCCGGTGGGGAGGATCATGGAATTGGTGATGAAGGAGAGTTGGTGATGATGAAGACCGAAGATTCCCCTCTCTAGAGCCCCGAACGGGCTCCAGATCTGGCCTCCCAATGAAGAACAAGAGGTGGCGGCGGCTCCGTATCATGAAACGCGATGAAACTTTCTCCCCAATTTTTTCCTCTAAAAATAGGATTTTATAGCGTCAGAATTAGGGTTTGCAGGGCCATGAGGTGGGGACAACCCACTAGGGCGCGCCGGAGGGGGGGCACCCTGGTGTCTTGTGCCCAGCCAGGGGCCCTCCTCCGGTGGTTCTTGGCTCCGGTATTTTTCCTTTATTGTAAAATAATTCTCCAAAAAGTTTCATTCCATTCCGAGAACTTTTATTTCTGCACAAAAACAACACTATGGTAGTTCTTCTGAAAACAACATCAGTCCAGGTTAGTTTCATTCAAATCATGCAAATTAGAGTCCAAACAAGAGCAAAAGTGTTAGGAAAAGTAAATACGATGGAGATGTATCACCACCCTAAAAGGAATATGATCATATCTCGAAGGGATAAGATCAGGATCCCCAAAAGGGGGGATCACGATCGGGTGGGAAGGAAAGGAGGGGCTTTCTTTCCCCCCTTGGACGCCGGTCCTAGGGGCTTGGAGGAGGGGCCAATCCCCCTCCTCGACGCCTATATAACAAGGGGAGGTGCAGGGCCAGCATCTCATCCAACCCTAGGCGGCACCCCTCCCTGCTACTCCATCTAAACTCCACCATCACACCCTCGTGCTGGCCTAGATTCCATCTACCTCTCCCTCTCCCTTGATGGATCAATAAGAAGGAGACACCACGAAGCCGTATGTGTGCATATTTGGGAGATGCCATTCGTGCGGTGCTGGTATTGATTGGATCGCGAAGAAAGTATGACTACGCCAACCACGTTAGTTAGAACATTTCCGCTTTCGGTCTACAAGGGTATGTAGACTTTCCTCACTCATTGCTAGCATCTAGTAGATTAGATCTTCGGTGGATTCATAGGAATTTTTTTACATGCAACGATCCCAATCCCAACAATAACTACATCTAGGTTACTTATCAAAGAATCTGGACCTCCAATTGAAATGGAGCAACGCTCAACCTAGGTGAATATAAAGATGAGACAAATAAGGTAGTTGTGACTTCCTCTCCTATTTCTCCCTAACCCTAGGTAGCTAGGGCAAACTCTCCCATCAAATTTCACTGGCGAGCCCATGGATTCGCTTCCCCTTTGCCTGCTACTCCGGCCGATGGGGAGGAGAATCCCAGTGCCTCCACTTTGGTTAGTAGTTTAGGTCAGTATTTTTTAGTCCTCGAAGGTGAGATGCTTGGGCGTATGGTGGTGCTACTTCTTCGAGCGTGTCTTTTAGGCTTCAATCGTCCCCGAGTTCATCCGTCTGGACGTAGTCGACAAAGCACTGGCGTAGATTTTTGCCGCCTCCTTGGCGCGGTGAGGTTAGAGTTTCTCGTCATGTGGTGAGATTTGGTGTCAGGTACTTCATATCTATGCAGGGTTCAACGACGACAACTGCGGCTCCATGGCTCTAGTCCTTAGGGAATGTGCACGTAGAATTCCCGGCTGTCATCGACATGGTTAACCCGGCTCCAGTGGGGGAGCAACGACAGCAGTGCATCGGCTGTTCATTCTGGCGGTAGTAGTCGTTCTTTGTAGGTCTTGGAATCTCAATGTAATTTTTATTATGTTTGAAATGCATTGTACTTCCAATGAACTTTGATAGTAGATCTAGATCATTTTCGCAAACAAACAACAACAAGGTAGTCAATATGGATTAATATAGCTATATAAACTATCAACAAGTTATTTGATTGTATTGAGTTTCACATTATGTAGTACAGCGCACAACCAGAGCAAACAAATTGCCCTCATTTTGTGCCACCAACACACCCACTAAAAATATAAAACATTTTTAATCACTACTTTACTTGACCAAATTCGTGAGAAAAATATTACTTGGCCGAGTTACTTGGCTCACGACCAACTCTAACTTCTATGGAGACCGATGCATTGCTCAGCTTGCATGCATCATTTCCTTTCTCACATGGTGACGCCCGCTTCACGCGACACTACGACAACTCCTCTATACATGCCTTCCAACCGAGTCACTGATCCTATGTTTGATAGGTATGCTAAGAGCATTGACAGTGTCCTAGATAAGGGGGGTGCTAACCTAGTCAGCCCATGGTCCTCGGGCTAGGCTAACTAGCCCTCATTCATGGTCAAGATGGACTCTGGAGGCCGTAAGCAGGAGGGTAGTAGAGACTGCCTCTCTCGAAGACCTTGACGTATACTCCAAGACCTCTGCCATTGGCTAGCTCCTAGTCACCGACCTTGTAACCCTAGATATCCTCCCTGGCGTGTATACAAACCATAGGGTTTTTCCCGTAGAGGGGACATAAACACAAAATCATTCACTTAGCCCTAAAGTTAGATCACACATTACGATCTTGAGGTGGATCAACTCTGTACTTGATACATCTTCATTAGTATAAACAAGAGCAGGACGTAGGGTTTTACCTCCATCAAGAGGGCCGGAACTTGGGTAAACATCTTCTCCTTCATTCCTGTTACCCTCGATCCGAGATCCACAGCTCGGAACACCCTACCCCGAGGATTGCCGGTTTTGACACCGACACTAGTGCTTTCATTGAGAATTCCAATGTGCGATCAATGAAAAGATCAATGGGATCACTGGTCAATGACCTCGAATTAGAAGGGCTCGCTCGCGCACCCAAAGCTTCGGTCACCAAAATGCCTACACGTAAAGTTGAGGCGAAGCATCACACTTATCAGATCCCCACGGGGAATTCCCCCAAGTACAAGGGGCTGTGATACTTCCTGGAAAGTGAGTCGGACAGCAGCCTGCCGAAGGCATCCAGGGAGGCTGACCTCTAGGCTAGTTCGGCCGACTCGACGACCACAAATTCGACATCGGACGAGAAGAATAGGGTCTCAAATGCATGATCTTTTGAGATCAGAACTCATCCGTTAACCTCCCACATGGAGTGTCGCCCTGACAACTCTGACCCACCCGACATATGGGATCTGGCTTATGTGCAACAACTCCCCAACAAATCGATCATGCAGTACTGGGCTAGATTCTTGTGTGTCAAAGACAAGATATTTGATTATCTAGACTCTGAAATAGTTGCCACTTTCCAACGCAGATGCAAGGATAAAGGCGTCTCAAATGCCCTTGCTTCTCATTGCGTTCAAACGCTCCCAGAATTATTCTACCTAGTATCCCGATTCTGCGCCATTGAAGATGCCCGACTCATTAAGGAAAACACAGATTCAATTTGTGAAGATTACCTGGGGCATCCAGAATCAGTACCTCAGCATGGAACTCAGAAACTTGACACTCCGGGTGAACGACCTCGAAAGAAGAAGAAATCCTTTGGTCACCCCGGGACGACCTTGGACGCCTTTCTAGATAAGTTGTGTCTGATCCACACTACCCTAATAAACTCTTGCCCAACCCATAGCCTTCTTGACTATTGGGTGTTGAAACAAGTAGCAAAAGGGGGACCCACCGTCCTGGCAGGTACCTCCCACCATAGTGAACAAACCTCGGATGAGGACGAGGTCTTGATGATCTACGAGACCTTCGCGTCCAACAACCAGCGCAAACGGGGCCCTGCGAGAAATCAATTCTGTTCGGCAGGTGCCAGCCTAGGGTGCATGGATAGACATGCCAATTACCTTCGATCACAGAGATCGGCCGAAGTCAACCCCAAATAGGTGCCCTGCCGCTCTAGTCCTCAACCCAATTGTAGGCAGCTGCTGACTTCAGAAGGTCCTATGGACGGAGGCAGCAACCTAAATCTAATATATAATATATTCTGGATAAGATGTGCATTGATAAATCACCCATACAATAGAGGTGCACCACCTTTAAAGGTATAGTCCCTGGGCAAGAAGCACGCTGTAGTGGAAAATAACCATGGACGTGGTCTTTGGAACACTGGGTAATTACCGCTCCGAGGAGATTACATTCCATATCACCCCTTTCAAGAGCGGATACCACGCCCTCATCAGACAGGACACCTTCTCTAATTTCCAGGTGGTGCCGCATTATGGCTACATGAAGCTTAAAATGCTAGGCCCCAAATGGATCATCACCATCTCGAGCGACTTCGACAAAGCACTTAAAGCCGAGAAGAAAACGACATCGCTCACTGTCGAGACCCTGTCCGAAGCCTTCATGGCCGAAGAACTAACCGCGTTACGCGTCGAAGTCGACCGGGACGATGTCATCCTTGACAAGCGACCAAAGTCTACTTCATTCAAACCAGCCGACGAAATAGTAAAATTTCAAGTGCACCCAACAGATCCCACCAAAAACACGTCCATAGGGGAAAACCTAGATCCAGATATTGCAGAGGCCTTGTGCACCTTCCTTAGGAAGAATTAAGACATATTGGTCTGTCATCCTCCCGACATGCCGCGGATACTCCACAGGCTCACAGAACACAACTTGAACATACTAAAAGGCTACAAGGCAGCCAAGCAAACACTTCGATGTTTTTCCGAGCCCAAACATCAAGCAATGGGCGAGGAGCTGGCTAAACTACTGGAGGCCGGGTTCATCCGAGATATAAAACACCCCGATTTGGAGTCCCTGCCGGCAAACTCCTCGGCTTCATCGTATCAAGCCAAGGAATCCAAGCCAATCTAGCCAAAATTCGAGCTTTGGACTGTTTGGAGGTACCAACAGAGCTCAAACATGTCCGAAAATTAGCAGGCTGTGGCGGCCTTGAGTCACTTCATATCATGACTCGGTGAGAAGGCCTTGCCCCTGCACATGCTATTAAAATAGGCAAAAACATTCAAATCGACCGAGGAGGCCACGAGTGCCTTGGAAGACATTAAAACCCTCCTCACCACCAATCCCATCCTGGCAGCGCCAGGTGTATGTGAACTGAAGATATTATACGTCTCAGCCACAAAGCAGGTGGTGAGAGCAGTTCTCGTGGTTGAGCGAGAAATGGAGGGCCACAATTTCTAGGTCCAGAGACCCGTCTATTACGTCTCTGAGGTCTTAACCCCATGCAAGTCATGATACCCTCACTACCAAAAGATAGTTTCCGCCGTCTTCATGGCATCACGAAAACTTCGGCACTACTTGAGAGCTCAGTGACCGGTTAACCTGACGTCCCATTAAGTGACATAATCAATAATAGGGATGCAGTAGGGTGCATAGCCAAGTGGGCCATAGAGCTCCTGCCTTTAGAAATCATCTACAAACCACGCTGGGCCATTAAATCCCAGCTGCTCGCTGATTTTCTGGCCGAATAGATGGAGGCCGAGCTTCCACGGGAATACAACACCTACTCGCATTGGACCATGTATTCTGACGGTTCTAAAATGGTCGTTGGCCTACAGGCTAGCGTTGTGCTCACATCACCCACCGAAGACAAGATTGGATATGTCTTAGAAATCATGTACAGAAACTCCAACGACCCGGTAGAATTTGAAGCCCTCCTACACGGACTCTAGATAGCAGTCTCCATGGGTGTCAAATGCCTGGAGGTCTGAGGTGATTCCAATCTCGCCATCTCGCAAGTCAATGGCGATCTCGATGCCAAAGACCTGAAGATGACAACATACCAGAATGCTCTCCTAAAGATCTCGACGAGGTTCAAACGGGCTAGAATTCCAACACATACCCTGTGACAGCAACCGGGCCGCAGATATCCTTGCCCAAATGGGCGCCAAACAGATAAGGTGTCGGACAACACCTTCATGGAGCGGCTTTTCAAGCCATCTATAGTCTATCTAGATAACAAAGGGACATCAGAGTTAAGTGACATCGGGCAACACGCCCTACCCGAAGATGAGGAAGGCATAATAGGCGGCTTAACGGTCTAGGAAACTGCATTTGCACATGAAGTCATGGCAGTAATTGTAGCATGAACCGAGCCGCTCCTCGCATACCTTCTTCGAAAAGAGCTCCCCGACAACCAAACGGACGCATGTTGGATCATAAGGCAATCTAAAGCCTACAAGGTTCAGGAGGGGGAACTTTGTAAAATGATCACCACGGGCATGAGCAGATAACACTTCACTGCCCGAAACCCGGTAAGCAAGGCTTTCCGAGCTGATTTCTATTGGCGAACTACTGGCATTGACGCCTTGATGTTAGTACAACGTTGCTAAGGCTGTGAGGTCTTTCCCAGGCAAAGCCACATGCCCCCATGGCCCTTCGTACCATCCCCATCACCTGACCTTTTACCGCCTGGGGGCTAGATATGGTTGGGCCACTCAAGGGTGGAGCAAACTGTCGGTGTCAAAACCGGCAGATCTCGGGTAGTGGGGCCCAAGTTGTATGTCTGAAGATCAATGGTAACAATGGAGAAGGGACACAGTGTTTACCCAGGTTCGGGCCCTCTTAATGGAGGTAATACCCTACTCCTGCTTGATTATATTCAAGGGTATAGGGGTTACAAGAGTTGATCTACCACGAGATCGATTCGGCTAACCATAGATAGCTAGCCTAGCAATGTTGTGATCCTGCCTCCGATCTAACACTCCAGTTTATATAGACACCGGAGGAGTTTAGGGTTTGTACAAAGTCGGTTTTATAGAAAGTAACGATATATCCAGACACCTATACTTGCCATCCACACATGTGAGAGTCCCTACCGGACACGGGAGATGATCTTCTATTTTGTATCTTGACGGCCCATTAGTCCGGCCCATATCAGTAGACTGGACGCCTGAGGACTCCCTAATCCAGGACTCCCACAATAGCACATGAACCAGTCTTCAATGATGATATATTTGGCGCTCGGATTGTCTTCGACATTGCAAGGCCGGTTCCTTAAAGAATACACATTGGCTTTCCTTTGTAAAAGAATTGTATCCGGCTTTTCGCAATAAACACAACCCTTAGCCACAAAGGCATGATATATATAAAGAAAAAGAATAGCGTCTTTTACAGACAACTCTTTCGACGAAGCGTCAGACTTGACCCTGCGCCATTTTGAACCGTTTCCACGCCCCGCATTTCATGCTTCGAAGCCATGCCTCATTGGCACGTCCTGTCAAAATAGAGATCGTGCCCACTTAATACGGGATTGCATATCAAATGATATTTGGGTAATCCAACCATTTGCGTCGCACGCATCCATCGGGAACATGCGAGACTCAAGGCACGAGTGGGGGGCGGTTGGTATTTTTACTGCCTATAAGAGGGCAAGGGACCCCCACTTTCCTCCCCTCGCCTTCACGTCTCCTCAGCCTTCCAATCTCCTAAGCTGCCTGTGCTCGCAAAGTCTTCGTCTTTCTCACCACCACCACCACCTACTCCGACCATGGCCGGAGCTGGCTCCAAAGGCAAGTGGGAGGCCTCCTCCATGATGGAGGAGAACATAGCAGATCTCTGGAGTGTGGGATACCTCACCGCCGATATCAAGCACTGGCTTCCGTCTGAAGGTCAAGTCCTTCCCACTCCAGAGCCCGGTGAATGGGTCGTCTTCCTTCCCCATTTCCTTAGAGAGTTAGGTTTCCCACTCCACCTGTTCGTCCGCGGACTTATGTACTACTACGGGCTAGATTTCCATGATCTAGCCCCAAAATCATTTCTCCACATATCGGCGTTCATAGTCGTGTGTGAGGCCCTCCTCTACGTCCGCCCACACTTCGGCTTATGGCTCAAGGTCTTCAACGTGAAGCCGAAGGTGGTCGATGGGCAACACGCAGACTATCGCGGGGCTATGATTAGCAAGCTGCCGAACACCACCTGGCCAAAGGCGGCCTTCGTGGAGACCGTGAAGATCTGGCAACAAGAGTGGTTCTACATCACCGAGCCATGCCGCCCTAACTGGGCGGCCATTCTGGAGTTCAGATTCGGACCCCCATGAGTCTCACCTCCTGGAACGAGAAGGGCATCGACTAGGGGACCCGGACGAAGGTGTTGGCGCTGCAACCGCGTGTCACCAACGTGCTGGGAAAGAACGTTGTCTAACCAATGTGATACATATCATGCCTTTTCACCGCATTCTCTGCTGCCAGCGCTGGGTTTCCCCCATGTGGGAATTCAAGCCGGAGGATCCGCGGACGCTACAACATTTCTTCGGTGCTACGTACGAAGGGATGTTGGAGCTGCTTTTTAAGGCGTAGAAGAGCAGCTGGCCCATGGAGACCAAAGACATCGACATCAACATTGCGTATCTGGCCTCTCCATTAAGTACTCGGTTTCTACGAAGGCATGTCTAGTCATATGTATATACACACGTATTCGATCTATGATGAACTCATCAACCCGTGTTTTGTTGCACGGTTGGACCAAGAAGTCGGAGAAGATCAAGTGTTCGGCTCCATTTCCCGAAAACCCAGTCACTCCTCAGCTGGAGAAGATGCTGGTTCCGGTGCCTTATCAGCCGCCGGAGAAGGCCAAGAAGAAGAGCAAGGGGTCCAAGCACATGCTCCGCCGCAGGGGCCCTCCAACAACAGTGTCCAGAGAGGCCGAGCCTGTCTCCTCTCGCGAGGAGGAGGAGGACGAAGAAGAGGAGGAGGAGGAGGATGAGGAGGTGGATAGCAACTCCCCCGTCAAGATGAGGAGGGGGAAAAGGATGGACCCCAAGAACCTGGAGAGGGCAACGCCTAAAAACAAGAGGTCCTCTCGGACAGTTTAGACACAAAGTTCGAACACAGTCTGGGGCGGGTCCAAAGGGAGAAGCCCCTAACCGAGACGTAAGTATTAGAAACTCACTTGATCGATTGTCTTTTGATTTGACTTTGGCATGCTCAACCTCCTTCACATTTTTTAGCCCTCCGCGCGAGATCCCGATCCCCTCTTCTTCGATGGGGAACTCTTTAGCCCCTGAGGAGGCGGAGAGTGATGGGCCATCTCACGCCCTTTCTTCCCCCAACATGGAGGACATCGAGGTGCCATCCCAAAGGCCATCCTAGCCGGGGAAGGGCGTACGAGACAGTCTAGAAGGCGCCCGAGGACAACACCTCGGTCGTTGTAGAGCGGGGCACAGCGATCCCCACAACCATCAAGGGTGGAGGACTTCAGCAGTCCGGGCCCTCGCCAAACATCATCCTGGAAGCCAGTACGGCACTAGGTTCGGATCAACATCCTCCTTCGAAGGAGGATGGAGGATCAAGAGCTCCGCCGGTGGCTTCTGTTAATCTAGAGGCCGCTGACAGTATGTGGGAGGCACTGGAATGTGCCTCCGTTGTAGAGGAACACCGCACCCTTATGGGTGCGGCTATGGAAAAAGTTCAGACCGCAAAGAGTGGGCTGACTGAAGCCTTCCACAGCCTGCTAATAGGCTTCGAGGTAAGCGGCATAATATTCTTCATAAGTATTCTATGTGTGTCCATGTGGGGCGAAGCCCATGCGTAGATAGTAGCCTCTGAGACTCTGTCCGGATTAGGACAATCCGAACAGAGGATCATTAACAAGTATGTCATGCACTATTTTTTAATCTCATAGGCTTCGAAGCTGGCGGCTACTGCCCAGGCCGTGGAAATTTCTGAGCTCAATCGGAAGCTCCGACTGTTCAATGAGGAACTCGATCGTACCACCAAACGGTTCGAAGAAACCCAAGGTGTGTGATGTGTCAGTATATCCAGAAATTATGTTCATGTGTAGCCATTTTGAAACAGACTAAGGATGTTATGAATATACTTGCAGTTGGCACAGCCGAGGTCGAGTCCCTCAAAGGCGCCCTTGCCAAAGCCAAGAAGGAGGCAAAGACGAGCAAGGTGACCGCGGACAAGGCGACCAAGGCTCTAGAGGAAGAGCAAACAACCCGTCGAAAACACGAGGCGCGGGTGGAGGAAATAGAGCAGGAGCTCAAGGATGCCATCGCAAGGTGTGAGTCCTTAGAGCAGAAGAGTTCGGAGTAAGCCTCCAAACTCACCAAAGCTCTCGAGAGTCTGAAGGAGGCCCAGGTTGATGCCCAGAGCGCTCACCAGGAGATACAAGAGGTGAAGCAAATTGCAGCTGGTAAGGCCTTTATCATGCAGAGTAGATATAGTAGTAAGAGGTATATTTTACTGACCAGAGTTTGGAGTTCTGCAGGCGCCTTTGGTGATCTGCCGAAGAGCAGTGCGGATGCCGAGGCATTCTTCTGAGCCGAAGAGGGGAGCTCGACAGAGAAGTTATTCTGGTCACAGTTCCTTGCGCCAGAACTTCCTGTGGCCCTAAGCGACCAGCTAAAGCAGATGTCCGAGCTGCACAGGGTGGCCGGTCTGGCCATGAAGGATGTTATAATCCACTTGTGGCCATCGATCCCATACCAAATAGTCACTTCGGGATCGTGCAACGGCTAGTGGAGGCGCTTCCTCGGATCGATGCCCTCAAGCAGTCGTCCTGCATTGAAGGAGCTCAGATGGCCTTTGCCCGTGTCAAGGTGAAGTGGGCAAAGATGAAGGCCGGAGACATTGCTACCGCAAGGCCGCCTCAAGGGAAAGAGCACTAGCGGCCGGAGAAGTACTTTGACGAGGTACATGAGGGAGCCGGCCTTGTGGAGGGGCAGTGTTCAAAGGATGTCATCTTTGAGTAGTTGAGTCCGGTTTGTAAGAGTCATGTAATGAACTCATTGTGTTTGATATTTATGATTTAGTTTATCCTCCTATTTTGTTGTTTATATGTCTGAAAGTTTATCAGTCATCGGCTTCAGCCCCCATGTAGGTATTGCAGGGGTATTCGTGATCGTGTGACCGCACTTAGTCCAACATCTTGGTCCAATGTAGGAGGCCTCGTGCGAAGTGAACTAGGAAATCAGACTATGTGGCTTTAGCACTTTCACTTAGACAAAAGAGTCCATTGGTGGAGCTATGTACTAGCCCCTTGTTGCATGATCGACGAGCCAGAGTACGGCGCCTTTGCAACATGGCTGGTCAAAAACCCAGCCCCTCGTATGACACGACATAAATCGCGAGTGATGTCAGGACCCCGACTCAATGCCACATCGATCTAGCATGTAACACCTCATATCACTTTGCGGCCTCACGCACGGTATTCCCACGGGTGTCGCCTTACCTTTGCCCGGGACCGTTTGCGCCTTTTTGGCACACGTATATGACAGTGTCGCTAGCATCCATATGATAAGGAGCCCGGGCTGACATGGCTAGTCGTAAACCCAAAGTGGCACAGACTTACAGGGACAGGCATCCATGACCCAGCATCGAACGTGTCGGTCATCAGCGAGTGAATCCAGGCTGTAGCACTGGGCTAGCAGGACTCTGGTATTCATCGCGTGACATTTCCCCGAAGGGACAGACACAGGAACGAAGAAGGACACATGCCGGCCAGCCTAAGTGTTCCGGAGCAGTAGCAAGCTACCATGGCTCGGTGGAAACACTAGGAGACATTTCCCAGTAAGAGAGGCTACTAAAGATAAACAACTAGATAGTCAGATCCCACACATACCAAGCATTTCAATAACATACACACAATATGCTCGATATGTGCAAATACAACATGGCATCACAACATGACTCTATGACTCAAGTAATTTATTCATTAGGCTCCGAGGAGCGAGATATTACAAACAGGGGTCTCATGACCCAACACTCAGAGCATACAAGTCAAAGCACAAGCGGAAGCTATCATGTCTGGGTACAGACATCTATAAATGAAAAAGGCTGAGAAGCCTGACTATCTACCAGATCCTGCCGAGGGCACAAGATCGTAGCTGAGGTAACAAGCTAAACGTCGAAGTCCACGCGAACTACTAGTGAGACCGAAGTCTCTCTGCAAAAACATAAAATAGGCAAACGTGAGTACAAATGTACCCAGCAAGACTTACATCAGAACTAACTACATATGCATCATTATCAACAAGGGGATGGTGGAGTTTAACTGCAGCAAGCCAGCTTTGACTCGGTGGCTATCCTAAACTACGACTGCAAGCGACTCTTTTGAGGTGGCGCACACGAGTCCACATATTCACCATATCAATACACCACTATGGATCCGCTCCCGTCTCCCTACGAGAACGCCATCCATAGCACTCACGCTTATCTTGCGCATTTTAAAGTATCCACTTTCACTTGTCTATGAACTGATATAAGCAACCCAGAAGTCCTTTTCCGCGGACACGGCTATTCGAATAGATGATGTTAACCCTGCAGGGGTGTACTTCTTCACACACGCTCTCACCACTTACCGCCATTTACACGACATGTACTCGGCAACCTTCAAGCGGAAGCCCAACGTGGGTGTCGGCCACGGCCTGCCTAAACACTCAAGTCTCTAGTCCAGGTTTATCGCCTATTCGGGTTCCATCCATGAGGAGATCCGGCCGGAGTTTCGCTCACAGCCCCAAACGATGTGTACAGGGTTCCGTGACACCAAACGGGTGCCCGGTTTACCCGGCCACGTGCCTACCGCATCACAGCCCACCCCTACGGTCAGCGCTGTCCACGACCTCCAGCATACTACAAACACCAGAAACTACTTGCAACTCCTGGACAGAGGACAAGGGTGATTAAGAAGCCGAGAGGGTCCATTGGTTTCGGGCCCAATGCGTGGTAGTAGCTGAATCATGGATCACAAACACAGAACTCAGTTCCTGAGGACGGCTGCAATGAGACAACCCTCCATGTACTCCTACATGGCCTCTCACCGCTACCTTTACCAAATCGTGTTCACACACTTAGCTCACACACAGTAGGACATGTTCACACACCTCTGATTCATCCCCGATGAATCAGACCTGACTCAACTCTAAGCAGTAGCAGGCATGACAAACAAACATGAATGAGTAGGCACAACAGGGCTCAAACAACTCCTACTCATGCTAGTGGGTTTCATCTATTTACTGTGGAATGACAGGTCATGCAAAGGATAAAGGGGTTCAGCTACCGCAGCAAGTAACAGATGAATCGTTGTTGTCCTAATGCAGTAAAAGAGAGCAGGAGCGAGAGAGTAGGATTGTATCGGAATGAACAAGGGGGTTTTGCTTGCCTGGCACTTCTGAAGATAGCATTGAGTCTTCATCAGTGTCAACGATCACATCATCGGTATCACGTCTATCGAGAGGGGACAAATATCGGCAACACAGAAGGAAACACAATCAATGCAATGCACAACATGATGCATGATCATGACATGGCAAAATGAATGTGTTTTGGACTAATGCAACTAGCAACAGATTAAATGAAGTTGGTTTGAATACAAGATTCAAATTCAAACTCCATATGTGATTATTCAAATGCCATTTAATTGATTTGTGCTAAACAGCACCTATAAGTTGTTCTAACATGCATGAAAATGGTACAGATGGATTCCTTGAATTTTTCTGATAATTTTTCATATATAAATTATTTAATTTGGAGTTACGGTTAATTTTCTATGATTTTTAGAAGTTTATACAATTTTCTGGATTTTTCTGATTTATTTTAAATCCAGAAAATCAATTACTGCGTCAGCGTGACGTCACAGAGGCGTCAGCAGGTCAAAGGCGTCGACCAGGTCAAACCTGACCAGTGGGGTCCACTGGTCAGTGACCCAGTCAACTAACCAGGTTAGTTAGCCCTAACTAACTTAGTTAGCCGGGCGGGGCCCGCATGTCAGTGGCCTATCTAATTAGCTAGGTTAATTAGCGCTAACTAATCTAACACTAATCTAGCAGGCGCCTGGGCCCACACGTCAGGGGGTCAAACCCGCCGGAGTTGACCCGCGGCTTGTCGCCGGCGACGCCAGCAACGGCGGAGGGCGTCGGAAACGCTCCTTCAGCGACCAAATCGGCGACTGAGGGGCTCTACGCGTGGCTGGGAGTCGCCCGCATCCATCTGTGCAAACGGCAGGGGCTGAGGTGGAACGGGCTCGCCGGAATCAAGCTCGCGGCGGCGGCCGGAGCTCGGGGTTGGTGCGGGTTGGCGCTAGGGGGCACGGCAGGTCGCACGGGTGGGCGCACTCGGCTCCTGGAAGGGTGCTGAGCACGTTGCCGTGCTCGGGAGTTAGCTACGGTGGCTCTAGCACCGACTGCGTCATCGCCGGCGGCGAGGAACTGTCGGCTCCGACAGTCGGGGTGGTTAGAAGGCACGGACGGGCACGGGGAGAGAGGGGAAATGGACAGGGGCTCACGAGGGGTCGGGAGAGAAGCTCGGTGGGCTCGGGGAGGCCTCTGCAACGGCGAATTGACGACGGCGATCTCCGGGCACCGGAGATGAGGACGACGATGCTCCGGTCGACTGCGGCCTCCTCTGGTCGCGTGCGTCGCGTGTGTAGCTCCACGGGGTCAGGGCGGAGCTCAGAGATGCATAGTGGGAGCGAGGGAGTGGCTGGCCGCGGAGTTTCTCAGCGGAGTGGCCATGGCGGCTTCGGCCATGAGGGGAAAAGGAGCAGGGGAGTGAGAGGGAGAGAGCAGGGAGGCAAGGGAGCGGACGAGGGGGTTCCAGGGGGGGTTCGTGGCATCCTTAGCCGATCCGTGGCGGGGCGGCAAGCAGGAGGTGGCCGGCGCGTGCGCGCGCGCGTCGGGCACACGCCCTCCTGCCTACTGGCAGGAGGTTGAAGACGGTGGCGACTGCGGTGGGCTGGACCGCACAGTAACGGGCCGCGCAGAAACTGGGCCGGCTACAGGTAAGTGGCCCAGGTACGGGTCTTTCTCTCTCTCTCCTTTTCTAATTATCTCAGTTTTCTATTATTCTGTAAATTTAGGGCTTTATTAAAAATACTCAGACACTTTCAAAAATCATGAAACTAATCATGGCTACTGTTTAGAATATATCCAACAGTAAACATTTTAGTTTATGATTATTTGAGCATTTGAAATATTTAATAGCATTTAAATGCCCAAATGAAAATACTATATGATTTAATTCAGTGACCAAATATGTCCTGCAAAAATATAAACCATTTTTGGTAGATGCTTCCACCTCAAACCAGAAATGTTGAACATTTTTAGAGGACATTTTGAGTTCAATGAAAAAGGTTTTATTTTGACCATAGTTGAATTCATTTGGTGCTAGGGCTTAGTCAATCCCCATCTCAGGTTTAAATGAAATTTAAACATGATGTAACACTCTAATGCATGCACTAGGCATTGTCAGAACTAGGGATGTGACAACTCACCCCCACTAAACAAGAATCTCGTCTCGAGATTCAAGCGTAGGGTAAGGTGAAAGGTAAACGCAACTAGTATAATCTTCACGATCCAGGGTGCCCTTCAGTTGAACGTTGATTCATTCACCATTATTGTCTTGAAGTCTTGCTCTGAGAAATCCTGTCAACATGACAGGGGGGGGGGGAAGAGGGAGACTCTAGAAGGGTCGATCTCCTCGAAGATCGAACAACTCAAGATTAACTTACGGAATGAGACATAGAACCATCTTTCGGGTTGAGACACGAGATACACATCAATAGGGGTGGAAGAAACGGATGACGAAGGTTCACTAGGTAGACAATAATTTCATACCTAAGAAGGTGGTAAACGATTGTCAACGTAGCGAGGAGTTGAGTTGCCATGATACCATAACGATACACCTTAGGGAAGGTGACTCGTAGATATCTCCCCTTAAGTGGCAAAAGAATTACCTTTGATTCAGAGATCATTGAAACTCTTTATACCAGCTTAAGGCAATTCTCGAGCGATCGTTTGGAGGGGGTCGGTAGAATGGCATACTCGGACTTGGATGATGTGGATTTCCTTGTTGAAGACAACGTAATGGATGAATTTGCTTATCACCGGAAATGGAGGAGACCCATGGTAGAATGACACATTAGCGGTGCAAGCTGGGAACAAAATGCAAATGCTGGGAATGATTCTGGTAACTCGGGAGAACCCAACAATAGGGAGTGAATTCACTGTTTGAAGAGATCATAGCATTGCCGAGGAAACTGAGAGCAAACCCAGTTAGTGCTGATGATAACACCTAGCGCTTGTGCGTGCTCTCAAGAACTTGAGCATTTCCATATTCATCAAGGTTTTACCAACATCCGTGTCAAGGATCCTGGCAACACAACATACCACCATGATGAACATCGATGGACGATGCAGATGCAAAGGAAGATAACACCTTCTCAGATTTCACCTTAGCGAGGCCAAGGAAATAAAAATCTGGATGATCGACCGAGAGACATTTAGCACTCCGCTTCTAATGTTCTCCTTGATGTGCTAGTATAACCCATTCATAGATATGGTTTGATATCTAAAACATCAAGTAAAAGGTCGGACTTCGGGAACACAAAAATCCATAGGGGCAACTAGGGAGTAAATCCTAAGAAATCCCTATGGGGGGGGGTGGCCAACTTCCTCAAACAAGATACTATAATAATAGGTCTACCGGATGGGTGTGTTGGCCACGACATCCACCTTACCGGTTATCGAGAGACCAATATTATAGTTCTTAGGGAAATGTTCCAACCATCATATCTGCCTGAGATTCAGCTCTGGTTGGTGTTAGGATATTCCAGGCTCATCGAGTCTTAGGAAGAAAAATGAAAGTTTGCAACACAAATCAACGAGATGACGTTGCGGGATTCTCGGGAGATGAACTACGATAGCAAGCTCCAAAACATGAGCTGGTTCTGCTACAAACATGTGAACACGTTGTCCCAGACAAGCATGACCACGTGGTAGTCTTATAATAAAACACTACCGAGTTCAGGAGGGGGAACCATCAACGAGGGTATCGAAGTTCTTTCATAAGTCCGGATTAGCTCTTATGAAGGAACTCCTTCTCCTTGAACAAATCAATCAGTGGCTTGGTGTGCTAGGGATACATATAGATTGAAGGTTGCAAGTCTTCAAACCACAGCATTCTTCGCACGTGTGCATGACTGATTTGGAATGATTCCAAAGAAAGCAACATTGACTTTCTCGAATCCACGGCGGCAACTTGCATCAGAAGCACATGAATTAAAGGAAGTCACTACCTTCATCCAAACATATGCTTCATGAGCTAGCATGAACAAATGCTTTCAAAAGTTTCCAACACTAGCTTAATATTCAGCAAAATTATGGAGAAGACAAGGATGTTGTCAATGGGCACAACAACAATTCATCTGGGTTTCCTTTTAAAAGGAATTCCATAGTTAAGTGAACAAGTGATAGCATTGGTCAGACCTAAAAGATATAATGGTGTATGCTCGAGGGATCAACCACGAATAAGACAACATTACGAGCATCGTTGGTACTGATTTGATTTGACGATAGCCCACACTCAAATCAAAGGATTGATAAGACAATAGGTCCAGCAACTGATCACAAGGACCAATCGATGAAGATATCATCTTTCTTCAACACACACTACACAAGAATATCCCTTTGGAACGAACTAAGTCAGACAAGCTTTTATCTTCCAACTCTCCAAGTTGTTGTCTAGCTTAACCAACTAGCTCAGGGATATCTAACACCGATTCTTGGAGAGAAGGTGGTTCACAAGAAAACAACTTGATCACGAACTCAACATAGCGGTCAGGTGACAACCCGGTAACACCTCCAAGAAGATATTTGGAAAGTCACGAACCACCGGTATGTTACTAAGCTCGAGAACAATCTTGCTTTTGAGGGCAAGACGATATGATCAAATGAGTGAGGACTTGACAAGATCCTAACTCATCAATCGAAGGGTGCACCGAAATAAGGACTAGGTAGCACGATCAGTCTTAGAAGGATGATTCGAAAACCAACATACTAAGAATGAAATTATTATCCTTTAACTACCAAGCAACAGAGTTGCTAGCAGTATTGATTTCACACATCACAATTCATTTGTCGGTATTCCGGTTGCATCAACACGAGGGCCGAGGAATGAACAGTGATGGCAAGAAGTGTCACTGTACCAAGAGTTCATGGGATGGTGTGCAATTCCTATAACAATCTCGATATAAAATATGTAATACTCCAAGGTAGAGCAGAACCAAAAGTTGGATTGGCATTTGATCTGCGGAATACAACTACTTTGACCCAATCCTAGATATGGAAGAGGTACTGGAGTTCGTTTCTCCTAGTCATTCCGGAATAGAATGGCTTGACAGACCACAAGAGTCATAGGCATCGATGAACGAATGCACGCATACTCTTGACTATCAATTGATAGACGAGGGTCAGAATGCAACTAAAGAGAACAACTCAAAGGAACATATAACTTTCTGAGTTGTGGATGCATAGATTAGTATGTCGAACCAAGTTCAACATATTTCTTCCGGATAACCCATGCAGAAAGGTAGAACTGGCAGAGTCACGATTTATGAATGGAGAACTCCTCAAGAGTACTCTAATTGTGATTTTTTTTTGATCCAATAAACATCTGCCATAAGTAGTTCATGGTATTTGGAAGAAGAAGATACCATGGACTTCAAGAACTATCGCAAAGGTTACTAATATCCTAAAGGCACTAGCAATTATTATCCACATGAAGTAGGTAGAGTGAATCTCGGGTTCAGAACCCAGGAGTAGAATACCTACTACTAAGTAGCATCACGGGATGCTTTCGAGACTGATGGCCAGAATCTTCACACTGGGACACAAATCATGGCTAGACCACTAGATGATCCCCTAAGCACTTAGGGTCATAATAATAATTCCAACATATATGTCGAGGCAATAATTACCTCAACACACCGATTAGTGTGGTTAATCTGGCCCATGGGAACATCGGAAACAGAAGGAAGGGATTTGCAAATGCATCGGACTATTTAGAAACCTGGGATGACTCGGACAACATAACGGCTATAATTGCTCAAAAAGATTTGAGACAATCACAAAAATGGTGGCATAACCACTCAGAAGCACAATATCAAGGTTCCGAGATCAACAATTAACATACGGAAGTAGTAGGAACTGAACTGAGACTTAAATCCAACAATCTTATAAGTCTACTGATTAGTAACACGTGATCCTAATAGAAAGAAGAGATAGCCTAGTTCTTAATCCCCGCAGGAAAGATAAGATGACTCAGATCAGAAGGGCATGAGGTATAAGGAGTAAAAAGAGCCTTACGTTCCATCCCACAATCAATTCCCTTATATAACTAAAGAATTTTCTAGACTCAACTTCGACCAGTTTGGCTTGGAATCCTACAGGCAGTCAAGCTCTGATACCAACGCTGTCAGGACCCCGACTCAATGCCACATCGATCTAGCATGTAACACCTCATATCACTTTGCGGCCTCACGCACGGTATTCCCACGGGTGTCGCCTTACCTTTGCCCGGGACCGTTTGCGCCTTTTTGGCACACGTATATGACAGTGTCGCTAGCATCCATATGATAAGGAGCCCGGGCTGACATGGCTAGTCGTAAACCCAAAGTGGCACAGACTTACAGGGACAGGCATCCATGACCCAGCATCGAACGTGTCGGTCATCAGCGAGTGAATCCAGGCTGTAGCACTGGGCTAGCAGGACTCTGGTATTCATCGCGTGACATTTCCCCGAAGGGACAGACACAGGAACGAAGAAGGACACATGCCGGCCAGCCTAAGTGTTCCGGAGCAGTAGCAAGCTACCATGGCTCGGTGGAAACACTAGGAGACATTTCCCAGTAAGAGAGGCTACTAAAGATAAACAACTAGATAGTCAGATCCCACACATACCAAGCATTTCAATAACATACACACAATATGCTCGATATGTGCAAATACAACATGGCATCACAACATGACTCTATGACTCAAGTAATTTATTCATTAGGCTCCGAGGAGCGAGATATTACAAACAGGGGTCTCATGACCCAACACTCAGAGCATACAAGTCAAAGCACAAGCGGAAGCTATCATGTCTGGGTACAGACATCTATAAATGAAAAAGGCTGAGAAGCCTGACTATCTATCAGATCCTGCCGAGGGCACAAGATCGTAGCTGAGGTATCAAGCTAAACGTCGAAGTCCAAGCGGAACTACTAGTGAGACTGAAGTCTCTCTGCAAAACATAAAATAGGCAAACGTGAGTACAAATGTACCCAGCAAGACTTACATCAGAACTAACTACATATGCATCATTATCAACAAAGGGGTGGTGGGGTTTAACTGCAGCAAGCCAGCTTTGACTCGGTGGCTATCCTAAACTACGACTGCAAGCGACTCTTTCGAGGTGGCGCACACGAGTCCACATATTCACCATATCAATACACCACTATGGATCCGCTCCCGTCTCCCTACGAGAACGCCATCCATAGCACTCACGCTTATCTTGCGTATTTTAGAGTATCCACTTTCACTTGTCTATGAACTGATATAAGCAACCCAGAAGTCCTTTTCCGCGGACACGGCTATTCGAATAGATCATATTAACCCTGCAGGGGTGTACTTCTTCACACACGCTCTCACCACTTACCGCCATTTACACGACATGTACTCGGCAACCTTCAAGCGGAAGCCCAACGTGGGTGTCGGCCACGGCCTGCCTAAACACTCAAGTCTCTAGTCCAGGTTTATCGCCTATTCGGGTTCCATCCATGAGGAGATCCGGCCGGAGTTTCGCTCACAGCCCCAAACGATGTGTACAGGGTTCCGTGACACCAAACGGGTGCCCGGTTTACCCGGCCACGTGCCTACCGCATCACAGCCCACCCCTACGGTCAGCGCTGTCCACGGCCTCCAGCATACTACAAACACCAGAAACTACTTGCAACTCCTGGACAGAGGACAAGGGTGATTAAGAAGCCGAGAGGGTCCATTGGTTTCGGGCCCAATGCGTGGTAGTAGCTGAATCATGGATCACAAACACAGAACTCAGTTCCTGAGGACGGCTGCAATGAGACAACCCACCATGTACTGCTACATGGCCTCTCACCGCTACCTTTACCAAATCGTGTTCACACACTTAGCTCACACACAGTAGGACATGTTCACACACCTCTGATTCATCCCCGATGAATCAGACCTGACTCAACTCTAAGCAGTAGCAGGCATGACAAACAAACATGAATGAGTAGGCACAACAGGGCTCAAACAACTCCTACTCATGCTAGTGGGTTTCATCTATTTACTGTGGAATGACAGGTCATGCAAAGGATAAAGGGGTTCAGCTACCGCAGCAAGTAACAGATGAATCGTTGTTGTCCTAATGCAGTAAAAGAGAGCAGGAGCGAGAGAGTAGGATTGTATCGGAATGAACAAGGGGGTTTTGCTTGCCTGGCACTTCTGAAGATAGCATTGAGTCTTCATCAGTGTCAACGATCACATCATCGGTATCACGTCTATCGAGAGGGGACAAATATCGGCAACACAGAAGGAAACACAATCAATGCAATGCACAACATGATGCATGATCATGACATGGCAAAATGAATGTGTTTTGGACTAATGCAACTAGCAACAGATTAAATGAAGTTGGTTTGAATACAAGATTCAAATTCAAACTCCATATGTGATTATTCAAATGCCATTTAATTGATTTGTGCTAAACAGCACCTATAAGTTGTTCTAACATGCATGAAAATGGTACAGATGGATTCCTTGAATTTTTCTGATAATTTTTCATATATAAATTATTTAATTTGGAGTTACGGTTAATTTTCTATGATTTTTAGAAGTTTATACAATTTTCTGGATTTTTCTGATTTATTTTAAATCCAGAAAATCAATTACTGCGTCAGCGTGACGTCACAGAGGCGTCAGCAGGTCAAAGGCGTCGACCAGGTCAAACCTGACCAGTGGGGTCCACTGGTCAGTGACCCAGTCAACTAACCAGGTTAGTTAGCCCTAACTAACTTAGTTAGCCGGGCGGGGCCCGCATGTCAGTGGCCTATCTAATTAGCTAGGTTAATTAGCGCTAACTAATCTAACACTAATCTAGCAGGCGCCTGGGCCCACACGTCAGGGGGTCAAACCCCGGGTCAAACCCGCCGGAGTTGACCCGCGGCTTGTCGCCGGCGACGCCAGCAACGGTGGAGGGCGTCGGAAACGCTCCTTCGGCGACCAAATCAGTGACTGAGGGGCTCTACGCGTGGCTGGGAGTCGCCCGCATCCATCTGTGCAAACGGCAGGGGCTGAGGTGGAATGGGCTCGCCGGAATCGAGCTCGCGGCGGCGGCCGGAGCTCGGGGTTGGTGCGGGTTGGCGCTAGGGGGCACGGCAGGTCGCACGGGTGGGCGCGCTCGGCTCCTGGAAGGGTGCTGAGCACGTTGCCGTGCTCGGGAGTTAGCTACGGTGGCTCTAGCACCGACTGCGTCATCGCCGGCGGCGAGGAACTGTCGGCTCCGACAGTCGGGGTGGTTAGAAGGCACGGACGGGCACGGGGAGAGAGGGGAAATGGACAGGGGCTCACGAGGGGTCGGGAGAGAAGCTCGGTGGGCTCGGGGAGGCCTCTGCAACGGCGAATTGACGACGGCGATCTCCGGGCACCGGAGATGAGGACGACGACGCTCCGGTCGACTGCGGCCTCCTCTGGTCGTGTGCGTCGCGTGTGTAGCTCCACGGGGTCAGGGCGGAGCTCAGAGATGCATAGTGGGAGCGAGGGAGTGGCTGGCCGCGGAGTTTCTCAGCGGAGTGGCCATGGCGGCTTCGGCCATGAGGGGAAAAGGAGCAGGGGAGTGAGAGGGAGAGAGCAGGGAGGCAAGGGAGCGGACGAGGGGGTTCCAGGGGGGGTTTCGTGGCATCCTTAGCCGATCCGGGGCGGGGCGGCAAGCAGGAGGTGGCCGGCGCGTGCGCGCGCGCGTCGGGCACACGCCCTCCTGCCTACTGGCAGGAGGTTGAAGACGGTGGCGACTGCGGTGGGCTGGACCGCACAGTAACGGGCCGCGCAGAAACTGGGCCGGCTACAGGTAAGTGGCCCAGGTACGGGTCTTTCTCTCTCTCTCCTTTTCTAATTATCTCAGTTTTCTATTATTCTGTAAATTTAGGGCTTTATTAAAAATACTCAGACACTTTCAAAAATCATGAAACTAATCATGGCTACTGTTTAGAATATATCCAACAGTAAACATTTTAGTTTATGATTATTTGAGCATTTGAAATATTTAATAGCATTTAAAAGCCCAAATGAAAATACTATATGATTTAATTCAGTGACCAAATATGTCCTGCAAAAATATAAACCATTTTTGGTAGATGCTTCCACCTCAAACCAGAAATGTTGAACATTTTTAGAGGACATTTTGAGTTCAATGAAAAAGGTTTTATTTTGACCCTAGTTGAATTCATTTGGTGCTAGGGCTTAGTCAATCCCCATCTCAGGTTTAAATGAAATTTAAACATGATGTAACACTCTAATGCATGCACTAGGCATTGTCAGAACTAGGGATGTTACAAGTGATTCATAGTATAACACTAAGTCGCCGGATTGCTGACCCGCTCTCGCTTATCATGACAGTCAGTTTTTGGCTTTCTCTACTGAGGTACTTGACCAGATGAGGCGGAAATACAATCTCAGTAGTTCTCCGTTTACTACCTTAGCCGAATTTGCGGAACGTAAGGTGGCAAACACAGGACCCGGGCAACCCAACTATAGACCAAAGACATGATTCAGAGCAGATGCATATAATGCAATATCCAGGATGCCAAAGAGTTCCTATGGGTGTTCGGACTTAACAATTTAGCAGGGCCGAATACAGCCCTGCGTACGTGTCGAACCACGTGTGTCAGTCGAACATAAGGTATAGCGCAGGTGACAAGAAACAAAATTCAACACCCATCCCAAAAAGGTGGTAATCATCTGTGCCCTGTAACACCCCAAAAATTTAACCAAGTTCTAAATATTAAAATTTTGCCAGGAGTTTTAAAATTTATATTTCTGTTGATTTCAGAACCTTTCTTTTAATATTAAGGAGTCTTTCACAAGTGGATCTTTCCAAAACATATTGGACTTCTATGCTCTCTGTATAACATTTTCTTAATCAGTGGAATTATTTATTAAATTATTTCACCCTGAGCTTTATTCATTAAAATGACTTTCTTTAAGTTTTGGAGCTCTTTTTGTACTACAACCAGTTGATAAATTTAACTAAAAATCCAACCAAAATTTGGAGATGTCATGTGATGTCTCTAAATCACTTTTGTGCAATAATATAATTATTTAATTGCATATTTTGAGTTTTACACCTGTTTTTCAAATTTGGTCCAGTGGACACTTTTGCACTATAGCCTAATTAAATATTTCCCTAGAGCCTCCACCAAAAATTATGGGATGTCATTGGTAGCATGCCATCCAACTTTATGCAAAAACCTAGTGATGTTCTTTGGAAAAATTAAGTGCATCAACCTCTTTTTCATTCTGGACCAGCCTTGTGTTTTCTACTGCAACCCTATTCTTTCTTGCTCTAGTGACCTTGTGCTTTCTCATGCTTATAGTCAACCCTGCAAAACCCCTAAGTCCAGGAGCATGCACTTTTTGGAACACTTTTGGTCCATGTAATGATGCCATTTACTCCTTGTCCAGAATTGTGGTTTTGCAAAACTTGCACTAGCAAGTTTCTCCTTTTGGCAAACTAACTTCACCACCCTCTCATACATCCATAGAGACATTGATCTGGAAGATTTGGCCACCCCAAGTACTGCCTGGATTCCCTTGGCATTTTGACAAACACCCTGAGTGCATAGCCAAATTTGGCATGATTCCAAGTTTACATTGTGAACTTGAGTCCCTGACCTATCCACCATGTCCCTTGATTCCCTTGCTAACCCTAGACTAGCCCTGTTTCTTGCCAGCCTCACCCACGACCTCTAGGCTACCCTGGCATTTCATCGAGCACATCCCGGGCGTGCTCTGGGCGTGCCCAGAGCGTGCGTTTGGCACACACGTGCGCTCGAGCCGCCGTGTCCCGCCCCGCACTCACTCCGGTCCGTGACCGACCGCAGCCAGCACGCCGTGTCCCCTTCTGCACCCCACGAGCCCTGCAGCTCTCGCCACGTCTCCGGCAGGCCAGCAGCTAGCCGCCACTGCTGCCCGACAGCTCCTGCGCTGGCCAGCACCGCCCAAGCCACCTCCACTCGCCAGCTCGCCCTTGGAGCAGTAGCCGCTCGTCCGCTAGCTCCTGCCGCCATCCCCAGCCTCGCCACGATGCCCTGCATCTACAGAAAGACGGTCGCCGGCGTCCTTATCCGCGGCCACCGCTGAACCGCCTCGACTCGCCTATTTAAGGAAGCCCTGAGCCCGTTCCCGCACACAGGCAACCTCAGGCCACCTCAATGGCGCTTCCCTAGCTCGCAATCGACCCGGGGAGGTTTTCTTCCCCGTCTCCGGCAACTCCTGCCGCCGCCACCGCCCGGCCATTCCGGCACCACTAGGACCTCCCCCTCTCCACTCTCTCCACCAGTAGCCCTCTCTTCCTCCCGTGAACCCTTCCCCCTGCTCGATTTTGATCGGGAACCACCACAGCCCCAAAAGCACTTTGCTCCCGAGGCCTCCTCCGCCGCGAAGCTCACCGTCGGCGACTCCCTCCACCCCCGCCGACCCAACGACCACCGGGAGGACTGCCCCGGTCTTGAGGATCCATCTCGACTCTCTGGAGCCCGCGGGGAGCAGCCATTCGCCGGCGTTGATCGCCGTCGCCTCGCCTCTGTTCGGGCGAAGGTAGAAGAGGGAGGGATGGACTGGTCAAACCTGACCAGTGGGCCCCATGGACCCACTGTCAGTGACTCCGCCCCAGTCCACGTGGGTTAACTGGAAGCGCATTTCCAAAGTACGCCTTCGACGTGTACGTAAATATTCGAAACGTTTTCTTTTCTGTTTTATTTTAAATAACAGATTTTGACCAAACTTTGACCGGCTATATCTTATTAAATACAACTTCAAATGAATTGATTCTTTTTCCTACCTCTCTCAAATATTGTCTAGTTTATTTTAAGATTTATTTTAAAAAATTTCAACACAACTTTTTGTGCTGTTTTGATTTTGTGTGTTAATTCATATATATTTTTTTAAATAGGATTTTTGAAGATTTCAAGATGTTTTGGAATGCACCCTGCCTTCCCATGACCTGAAGGCAAGCATTCTGAACCCTGGTAAAATTTTTATGTGTGTTGTTTGACTCGATGACAACACCACCCCGACACGAGCATACGTCATTTTATGTGAGGATGTGATCCTACTCATGAGTGCATATTAATGATTTTATGCTGATGGAGTTGATATGGTTGTGATGGAAATCACCGTCATATGCCTTTCATGCATACCGGAAGGGAAGCCGGGAAGGCCTCTGTCTTGGGTAGACACGGTCTTGTCCCTAGTCCTCCATCGAGACGGTTGTGTCCGGTATGGCATGAGGGGGTATGTCGCGTGGTGTTTCTATCTGTTGGTTGAAGAATATGTATTGTTATGCTAATCATGTAGAAAATATTTGAACCTCCTGAGTCGACCGTAGATCGAGTCTTGTTACGGTAACCCCCATACTTGTTTCGTGCTGCCACTTGTCCCTGCCAAAGGTAGGGTACGGTTCAGTAAGTTGTCAACCCCTTCCTAGCACACACCGTACAGAGAGGTCATGGTGGAAGATACTGGAGGCATCCAGTAGTCATGCCATCAGGTCCGGGAGCATGGTTGTTTCGGTTGTAGCCGAAGGGGGTAGCTCCCCAGTTTGTGCGCGGTATAAATTTGGTGATCCCATGTTACGTCGAGGTTGTAGCCTCCCCACTTAGAGTTTTGCTTGACAAGTGTCGTGGGTGATTCCGGACACATGTGATTTAAGCTGGTGTGTGCAAGTTAGGTGTGTTTCCAACTAAAAGGCCATGGACGGAATTAGTCTTGATGGACTAAAGGAATCCGTTACTCGTGGGGAAAGAGTACACCCTCTGCATAGATTAAACCTATTCGAATAGCCGTGTCCATGGTTAAGGATCACAGTCTGGGATGGGTCAAGTGTCGGTCTTAGTGTCGGTCTTCGGAGGTGAAACTGTTAAACCAGAACTGGAATCACGACTTGTGACTTGTGATAATTATGATTATTATTTTTGTTGTGGACTAACCCGTGATATTATTGGTATTATCGAATATCCCTGGGATGGTTCTACCTCCTGGATATTCACTATGTTTTCTTTTAAAGCCCTTTATGTGGTGTCGCTAAGACGCCCGACTGTGGCATTTCTTTTAAAGCCCTTTATGTGGTGTTGCTAAGACGCCCGACTGCGGCATTTCTTTTAAAGCCTTCTATGTGGTGTCGCTAAGATGCCCGACTATGGCATTTCTTTTAAAGCCCTTTATGTGGTGTTGCTAAGACGCCCGACTGTGGCATTTCTTTTAAAGCCCTTTATGTGGTGTCGCTAAGACGCCCGACTGTGGCATTTCTTTTAAAGCCCTTTATGTGGTGTTGCTAAGACGCCCGACTGCGGCATATCTTTTAAAGCCCTTTATGTGGTGTCGCTAAGACGCCCGACTGTGGCATTTCTTTTAAAGCCCTTTATGTGGTGTTGCTAAGACACCCGACTGCGGTATTTCTTTTAAAGCCCTTTATGTGGTGTCGCTAAGACGGCCGACTGTGGCATGCTTGTTATTTATTTCATAATTTTTAATACTACTAAGTTATTGCACATTCATAAATAACATGCTTGCGTGCATCAGAATTTTTATTATCTTTTGTGACTGACGTCGTGAGCATAAAATATTTTTAGCACATCATTGCTATATTATACCTGTGTTCACAATGTTTGTGAGTACATTCAAAGTACTCACTGGCTTGTCCCTGGCTATTGTCTTGGCCAGATTTTCTTGCGCGGAGAGGAGCGACCGTGGCGACAGCCCCGGAACCTAAGCAACGGTGATAGCAGCCTCGCGAAGATAGGAGTTAACCTGGTTAGCTGTTCCTGTGGGAATTGGAGTCCCATAGACACTGATGATCCACAAACCGCTTCCGCCATCAACCATTAGAAACCATTTGTTGTACTCACAGGCCAGAATGGTCTTGTACTACATATTTTGTATTTTGCTTGGAATTTCTGTATCAAGTTGGTGCCTCATCAGCTAACAGTTATCCTGGGGCTGGTGAGCACAAGGGCCATTTTCTGGATATTAATACCCGGAGAATCGGTCCCCACAAACTTGGTACTAGAGCCAGGCTGACCATTGGCTAATCCTACCTTAGCCAGGTTGATAAACCTCGGTAAACCAACCCACCAGACCCTAACCAAAACCCCAACCAGGCTTCCCGTGCAAGATAGCCACACTGTGATCCCGACACTTTTGGCAGTCGGTGCCCAACCTATCAGCCTAGTCTATCGATCACACACCAGTGACCGATGGCTAAAATGTCTCATTCGCAAGCGTGCGAAGGAAGACTTCGTTCCCTTTTCTATAAAAAGGGCACGCTAGCCTCAACCCAGCACAACACAGCCTCATCCCCGAACCTAGCCACTATGCCTGGTCCCATAGTGCACAACGAGACCACAACAACCAACCTTGGAGGTTTCGTGACCATACTCGCAAACCTCACCCATCGTGCCTATGCGTTAGAAGAACCCCCAGAATATGCTGTGTACCAAGGTCCCATGAGCGGTGAGGACCGCCAATTCTCGGCCACTGTGCACATCTACGGTAGGGGTCTGTTGCCAGAACGCCCATACAGGTTCACCAGAAGAACAACTTCCTTCGAGCCACAAGCCATCTAGCTAGCTGCTCGAGAGGCTATAGTTCAACTCCGGCAGTTGTCGCCCAGAGTTAACTGTCGCTCGTTCTACTACTACCCCAGGCGTGAAGGGTATGGTAGACCACCCCAAGTTGCCAACGGAGATCACGAGACGGATCTCGCATTGTTGCACCTAGTGCGCTATGTAAGTGCACTAGAGGCACTGTTCGACCAGATCACTATTGATCTGATCGCAGCTCGAGGAGAGCTGGTTCGCAGAGCCCCGGCAAGCAGGGAAGCCGAGCCCGATGCCGACAACCCAGTCGTACTATTCGGACACCCGATCAAGACCCTGAGGTCAGCTCCAGCCAGCGGCCAAGGTACCTTGATGACCCCAGAAGTGCTTTGTCACCTTTTGGGAGCACACTCCAATGGAATTGTGGCCAACAATCCCCGCGATGGTCATCATCGCTACCCCGACCCTGCAGTTCCTCCACCATCTCCAATTAATCCCGACAGTGAGACACATGGAGAAGCCTCGACATCCACCAGGCACGCCCGTTTAGACATAAACGAGGTAGGCTAAGCCATACAAGTAGTACCGAGTCTCGGTGTATCCTCGCTTTGTAATCGTGCGACCTTGTGAATAAACGCAGCCTGTCGTTGTGCCTCTGTTTTAATAGTAGCCTTGCGTATTTTGTCAGCGCATAGTTGCACATTTTCAGGGCACAGCTACCAAAACCAACCCCGACGACACCCACAGTAACACGTCTCTTTATGAGATATGTGTATCTCTGACACTGACCCCAACCTTTGGAGCTAATTTGGCAGATTTATTACCTTTCACCATGGTAAATAAACCAACCCAGATGCTATATAAGAAAGGCCACCTTGTGACCTTACCCAGCACCCCTCACCTCGTGCATCACTCTCACAACCATTTCTTGCCATGCCGAGCCCTAGTATTTATCGGAGAACCCCAGATGCAACCCCAGGTAGCTTTGTCAAAATATTGTGGGACTTTACCTGCAGTACCATGGGTTCTACCCAGCCACCCCAGTACGAGCTGTTCAAATCGAGAATCACCCCTTCCACCTCGGAATATTGGGCAGCAGTACACATCCCTCCCGTAGACTCCAACCAAGATCCAACGGAGGTTTCCTTCGTGGGGAAATCTATGCCAACCCCACGCTTGGCCATAGAAGCTGCTGCGAACGAAGCAATTGCTCGTCTTTGATTCGCGATACCCTATGCCCGCGAACGAGGATATTATTACTTTCCGAGCCGTGCAACGCCCAGAGGAGTAACATCTTTTCCCGGTGGATGGATTGAGAGAGACCCAGTGCTAGCCAACCTTATCCAGTACATCATTGCTCAAGAGCATTTGAACCAGTGAGTGATGGATTATCTCTAGAGTCTCGCTGATTTGAATCCTCGGATTGCAATCGGCAGACCACTGAGGCCCGACCCGGAGAGACACATACATCGACTGGTCAATCCACTTCCTCCGATAGAAGAGGGGTGTATTCCATTGCCAGAGACTTTTTCTCGAGACCCTGTCCGGTTACCATTCTCATTTTAGACGTCACTACTGTGTGTGTTATTTCAGCATTTATTATTACGTTGTAAACTTATGCATGGTACCTCGAATTTGTGCGGCGAGTCGAATATTTAGTTTCTACCTATGTGAGTAGTTTTTCTTCGTGATTAACCTGTGTAACCGCGAAAATCCTGGAATGGGATTTCTTTTCCCTGAGTTGCCGCATCGTTTATCCTCTCACTGCATGGTTTATTTTTATTCACGCAACACCACGGCAGTAGACACACAACCACTCGGACTCTTACACTGCTTGCAAAGACACGCAACCATGTTGCATCTCACCAACCACCCCTCTAAGCACTCCACATGCCTCCAAGGGAGAGATTAGCGGATAATCATCCGGATACTAATCGCCTCCGGCACACCGATAACAATTAATAACTGGACTTTCGCCTAATCCCCGTGATCACCGCCACCACGGAGAGCCAGCACCCGAGCGGCAGCATCACGACGATCATCAAAGATCATCACGCACAGGAGCATAGAGAGCCCCAGCACTGCCGCCAGCCCTCCACACACCAGGATCACGTACCAGTCCGGCACCGTCTCCGCCATTGGAGCCTCGTCTTGAGCTCCGGTAAGAAGTAATGGAAGAGAAGGAGGAGGAGAAACGAGGCCAGGTGCGAGATGAAGAAGGAGCACCGCGGTCGTTTTATAGCTTGAGATCGGTGTACGGTGGGTGAAGTCCACCAGCACCGCTCGTCGCCCGATCACCGGTGTTCGGAGGCGAATCCGCGAGCAGTGCCGACAGCGCACTGGCCCGCGAGGTGAGTGCACACTGCACCGGCAGCAAGCACTCCGCGCACTACTGTAGTACGACCTAGATTCCCTACGCGCTAGACATCGCCGGTGGAGAAAGCCGGGAAAGCGCGCGGAAGAGAGGAAGAAGGAGAGACTGACAGTGGGCCCTGGTCCCACCTATCAGCCAAAGGGAGCACTGTGCTCTCGGGTATGACCAGCGTATTGTAGAATTTAGAATTTATTCTAAATTCACTGTGTCCAGCGTAGAAATCGCTCGTTTTCCTAAACGTGGAACTTCTCCCCACAACGCCAGTATCCCACATTGTAGTTACTCACCACTTATTGCCCTCTCACTATAGACGCTTTGTTACCGCTTAAGTTAAATGATCTTTTGAACAGGTAAAGGTATTTTTATTTTACAACCCTTAGCAAATCTCGAGGACGAGATTTTTCTTAAGGGGGGTAGTAATTGTAACACCCCAAAAATTTAACCAAGTTTTAAATATTAAAATTTTGCCAGGAGTTTTAAAATTTTTATTTCTGTTGATTTCAGAACCTTTCTTTTAATATTAAGGAGTCTTTCACAAGTGGATCTTTCCAAAACATATTGGACTTCTATGCTCTCTGTATAACATTTTCTTAATCAGTGGAATTATTTATTAAATTATTTCACCATGAGCTTTATTCATTAAAATGACTTTCTTTAAGTTTAGGAGCTCTTTTTGTACTACAACCAGTTGATAAATTTAACTATAATTCCAACCAAAATTTGGAGTTGTCATGTGATGTCTCTAAATCACTTTTGTGCAATAATATAATTATTTCATTGCATATTTTAAGTTTTACACCTGTTTTTCAAATTTGGTCCAGTGGACACTTTTGCACTATAGCCTAATTAAATATTTCCCTAGAGCCTCCACCAAAAATTATGGGATGTCAGTGGTAGCATGCCATCCAACTTTATGCAAAAAACTAGTGATGTTCTTTGGGAAAATTAAGTGCATCAACCTCTTTTTCATTCTAGACCAGCCTTGTGTTTTCTACTGCAACCCTATTCTTTCTTGCTCTAGTGACCTTGTGCTTTCTCATGCTTATAGTCAACCCTGCAAAACCCCTAAGTCCAGGAGCATGCACTTTTTGGAACACTTTTGGTCCATGTAATGATGTCATTTACTCCCTGTCCAAAATTGTGGTTTTGCAAAACTTGCACTAGCAAGTTTCTCCTTTTGGCAAACTAACTTCACCACCCTCTCATACATCCATAGAGACACTGATCTGGAAGATTTGGCCACCCCAAGTACTGCTTGGATGCCCTTGGCATTTTGACAAACACCCTGAGTGCATAGCCAGATTTGGCATGATTCCAAGTTTACATTGTGAACTTGAGTCCTTGACCTATCCACCATGTCCCTTGATTCCCTTGCTAACCCTAGACTAGCCCTGTTTCTTGCCAGCCTCACCCGCGACCTCTAGGCTACCCTAGCATTTCATCGAGCATGTCCCGGGCGTGCTCTGGGCGCGCCCAGAGCGTGCGTCTGGCACGAACGTGCGCCCGAGCCGCCGCGTCCCTCGCCGCACTCACTCCGGTCCGTGACCGACCGCAGCCTGCACGCCGTGTCCCCTTCTGCACCCCACGAGCCCCGCAGCTCTCGCCACATCTCCAGCAGGCCAGCAGCTAGCCGCCACTGCCGCCCGACAGCTCCTGCGCTGGCCAGCGCCGCCCAAGCCACCTCCACTCGCCAGCTCGCCCTTGGAGCAGTAGCCGCTCGTCCGCTAGCTCCTGCCGCCATCCCCAGCCTCGCCACGATGCCCTGCAGCTACAGAAAGACGGTCGCTGGCGACCTTATCCGCGGCCGCCGCTGAACCGCCTCGACTCGCCTTTTTAAGGAATCCCCAAGCCTGTTCCCGCACACAGGCAACCTCATGCCTCCTCAATGGCGCTTCCCGGGGAGGTTTTCTTCCCCGTCTCTGGCAACTCCTGCCGCCGCCACCGCCCCGGCCATTCCGGCACCACTAGGACCTCCCCCTCTCCACTCTCTCCACCAGGAGCCCTCTTTTCCTCCCGTGAACCCTTCCCCCTGCTCGATTTTGATCGGGAACCACCACAGCCCCAAAAGCACTTTGCTCCCGAGACCTCCTCCGTCGCGAAGCTCACCGTCGGCGACTCCCTCCACCCCCGCCGACCCAACGACCACCGGGAGGACTGCCCTGGTCTTGCGGATCCATCTCGACTCTCTGGAGCCCGCGGGGAGCAGCCATTCGCCGGTGTTGATCGTCGTCGCCTCGCCTCCGTTCGGGCGAAGGTAGAAGAGGGAGGGATGGACTGGTCAAACCTGACCACTGGGCCCCATGGACCCACTGTCAGTGACTCCGCCCAGTCCACGTGGGTTAAGTGGAAGCGCATTTCCAAAGTACGCCTTCGACGTGTACGTAAATATTCGAAACGTTTTCTTTTCTGTTTTATTTTAAATAACAGATTTTGACCAAACTTTGACCGGCTATATCTTATTAAATACAACTTCAAATGAATTGATTCTTTTTCCTACCTCTCTCAAATATTGTCTAGTTTATTTTAAGATTTATTTTAAAAAAATTCAACACAACTTTTTGTGCTGTTTTGATTTTGTGTGTTAATTCATAAATATTTTTTAAATAGGATTTTTGAAGATTTCAAGATGTTTTGGAATGCACCCTGCCTTCCCATGACCTGAAGGCAAGCATTCTGAACCCTGGTAAAAAAATTATGTGTGTTGTTTGACTCGGTGACAACACCACCCCGACACGAGCATACGTCATTTTATGTGAGGATGTGATCCTACTCATGAGTGCATATTAATGATTTTATGCTGATGGAGTTGATATGGTTGTGATGGAAATCACCGTCATATGCCTTTCATGCATACCGGAAGGGAAGCCGGGAAGGCCTCTGTCTTGGGTAGACACGGTCTTGTCCCTAGTCCTCCGTCGAGACGGTTGTGTCCGGTATGGCATGAGGGGGTATGTCGCGTGGTGTTTCTATCTGTTGGTTGAAGAATATGTATTGTTATGCTAATCATGCAGAAAATATTTGAACCTCCTGAGTCGACCGTAGATCGAGTCTTGTTACGGTAACCCCCATACTTGTTTCGTGCTGCCACTTGTCCCTGCCAAAGGTAGGGTACGGTTCAGTAAGTTGTCAACCCCTTCCTAGCACACACCGTACAGAGAGGTCATGGTGGAAGATACTGGAGGCATCCAGTAGTCATGCCATCGGGTCCGGGAGCATGGGTGTTTTGGTTGTAGCCGAAGGGGGTAGCTCCCCAGTTTGTGCGCGGTATAAATTTTGTGATCCCATGTTACGTCGAGGTTGTAGCCTCCCCACTTAGAGTTTTGCTTGACAGGTGTCGTGGGTGATTCCAGACACATGTGAGTTAAGCTGGTGTGTGCAAGTTAGGTGTGTTTCCAACTAAAAGGCCATGGACGGAATTAGTCTTGATGGACTAACGGAATCCGTTACTCGTGGGTAAAGAGTACACCCTCTGGATAGATTAAACCTATTCGAATAGCCGTGTCCATGGTTAAGGATCACAGTCTGGGATGGGTCAAGTGTCGGTCTTAATGTCGGTCTTCGGAGGTGAAACTGTTAAACCAGAACTGGAATCATGACTTGTGACTTGTGATAATTATGATTATTATTTTTGTTGTGGACTAACCCGTGATATTATTGGTATTATCGAATATCCCTGGGATGGTTCTACCTCTTGGATATTCACTATGTTTTCTTTTAAAGCCCTTTATGTGGTGTCGCTAAGACGCCCGACTATGGCATTTCTTTTAAAGCCCTTTATGTGGTGTTGCTAAGACGCTCGACTACGGCATTTCTTTTAAAGCCCTTTATGTGGTGTCGCTAAGATGCCTGACTATGGCATTTCTTTTAAAGCCCTTTATGTGGTGTTGCTAAGACGCCCGACTGTGGCATTTCTTTTAAAGCCCTTTATGTGGTGTCGCTAAGACGCCCGACTGTGGCATTTCTTTTAAAGCCCTTTATGTGGTGTTGCTAAGACGCCCGACTGCCGCATTTCTTTTAAAGCCCTTTATGTGGTGTCGCTAAGACGCCCGACTATGGCATGCTTGTTATTTATTTCATAATTTTTAATACTACTAAGTTATTGCACATTCAGAAATAACATGCCTGCGTGCATTAGAATTTTTATTATCTTTTGTGACTGACGTCATGAGCATAAAATATTTTTAGCACATCATTGTTATATTATACCTGTGTTCACAATGTTTGCGAGTACATTCAAAGTACTCACTGGCTTGTCCCTGGCTATTGTCTTGGCCAAATTTTCTTGCGCGGAGAGGAGCGACCGTGGCGACAGCCCCGAAACCTAAGCAACGATGATAGCAGCCTCGCGAAGATAGGAGTTAACCTGGTCAGCTGTTCCTATGGGAATTGGAGTCCCATAGACACTGATGATCCACAAACCGCTTCCGCCATCAACCATTAGAAACCATTTGTTGTACTCACAGGCCAGAATGGTCTTGTACTACATATTTTGTATTTTTCTTGGAATTTCTGTATCAAGGTGGTGCCTCATCAGCTAACAGTTATGCTGGGGCTGGTGAGCACAAGGGCCATTTTCTGGATATTAATACCCGGAGAATCAGTCCCCACATGCCCTTTGTGCCTTTATTGATATTTAGATGACAAACGATGTCGTTCAGCACTAAGGTCATTTTACATGCCTAAAGAAGAGAAAATTTTACATACAGGAAAGTCTAACACAGGGCCTAAAAACCATAGTGGAAAAGAAATTCTAATGATGCCCTGCCGCACGTCTGCACCTTTCCTCCTTAGTAGTGAGTCCTTTGAGAGGGGCGTTTGATGGCTGGGACATTCTAGCCTTTAAAGGATCTCCTGTGACAACCATCTTGTACGTAGGGCTCTTGATGAACCTGCGTTTAAAGAGAAAAAAGGGGGCATGCGGTCCATTTGTGGTCGAGCCGTGTAATGGACCTGTTCCGCAGCGTGCCTCTAGCGTCGCCCAGTGTATTTTTAGTGCATAATTATGTACGCGCAGTACTGAACCGCCACCTGGTGGGGTGATCGGCAGAGGCCGAGTCCAGATCCGCTGATTTATGCATGGACCGGACTCGTTTGGATACATCATTGGCTCTATTGGCCTGTGAACTGCTCGGCTGGATAAGGCCGCTGTACACTTCGGCTGCAAGGGCCGCAGTGTGTTCTTCAGTAGAGAGTGAATGCTCCATATTACCATTGAGTGTAATAACACCATGAGGTCCGGGCATTTTTAGATTCAAGCATAATGCAGGACTGCATTAAAGCGGGTGAAGGCAGTTCGTCCGAGCAGCGCATGGTAACCACTGCGGAAAGGGACGTTGTCGAAGATTAACTCTTCGTTGCAAAAGTTATCTGGGGAGCCGAATACTACCTCCAGTGTGCTTGAGCCAGTACAACGGGCCTCCACTCCTGGTATCACACCTTTAAAGGTAGTGTTACTTGGCTTGATTCGTGATGGGTCAATCCCCATCTTTCGGACAGTTTCTTGATAGATCAAGTTGAGATTGCTTCCTCCATCCATAAGGACTCTAGTGAGGTGGTATCCATCGATGATTGGATCGAGAACCAAGGCGGTCGAACCCCCATGACGGATACTAGTTGTGTGGTCCCTTAGTCGAAAGTGATCGGACAGGCTGACCATAGGTTAAACTTGGGAGCGACAGGCTCTACGGTGTAGACGTCTCGTAATGCGCGTTTGCACTCTCTTTTGGGGATGTGAGTGACATATATCATGTTCACTGTCTTCACCTCGGGTGGAAATCGTTTCTGACCCCCGGTGTTCGGTTGACGGGGCTCATCATCGTCTTCGCTTGGGGGCCCTTTTCCCTTATGTTCAGTATTTATCTTACCGGCCTGTTTGAAAACCCAACAGTTCCTGTTGGTGTGATTTGCAGGTTTATTGGGTGTGCCATGAATCTGGCAGGGCCTCTCGAGGATTTTGTCTAAGCTGGATGGCCCATCCTTGCTGCCTTTGAAAGGTTTCTTCCGCTGACTGGACTTAGGACCGCGGAATCCGGCATTGACTGCCGTATCATCTATGTTGTCGGTGCTATTGTTCCAATGTTTGTTTTTATTGCAGTGAGGTCTACCATTACCGTCCCGCACCTCAGAGGTGCTGGAGTCGCCTGAGCTGTTGCTCCTACGAGCTAACCAGCTGTCTTCGTCCGTGCAGAAGCGGGTCATGAGTGTCGTTAAGCCTGCCATGGTTTTCAGCTTTTCCTGCTCGAGCTGTCGAGCGAGCCATTTGCCTCGGACACTGTGCTTAAAGGCTGCTAAGGTTTCAACGTCCGGACAATCTACAATCTAGTTCTTTTTAGTTAGGAACCGGTTCCAAAGCTTGCAGGCTGATTTGCCTGGCTGCTGGATTATATGACTCATGTTGTCACCATCTGGAGGCCGAACATAAGTGCCCTGGAAGATAGCCCTAAAGGCATCTTTCAACGCTTCCTAGGTTCCAATGGAGTTTTTCGGGAGGCTGTTTAGCCAGTGAAGTGCTGGTCCCTTCAGCTTTAGAGGGAGATACTTGATGGCATGGAGATCATCTCCTCGAGCCATGCAGACGTGGAGAAGAAAATCTTCAATCCAGATGGCCGGATCCGTCATACCATCGTATGGTTCGATGTTTACGGGTTTAAACCCTTCCGGAAACTAATGTTCCATAACCTCATAAGTGAAGCATAGGGGGTGTGCGGCCCTCTGTATCTCGCGATGTCATGGCAGAGAATGGCTGACCTCTGAGTTCGGTACTGATCCCGAACATAGTAACGGTCGTCACGCCAGGCTTCATAGCCATTATCTCGCGCCGGGGCACGCCCCCTTGATCCGTAGATGGATCTGGTCTGACCAACTTTATTTGCTAGGTCACGTTGCAAGTCGTATGTATATCCCGCAGCTGTAGTCTTCCCGCCTCTTCAGCGAGGGGGAGCAGGTTGGTGTTCGGCTTGATATGCCGTTTTATCCCATCCACGTGGTGGTCGGTCTGCCTGATTGTATTTCGACGGTATTGGTTCAATGACTTCGTCGTCAAATTGAGGCAGCAGCTTGCGCCTAGGGTAACTTTTGACAGGTTGCTCTTGGTCGTATTCTTCAGCGGTTAGGACCTTAGTCCACCTTTCGTTCAGCGTGTCTTGCTCTTCTCTTAACTGCTGCTGCTTCCTCTTCAGGCTTCGAGCTGTAGCAATGAGCTGTCGCTTGAAGCATTCTTGGTCGAGGGGTTCCTCTAGGACAATGAAGACCTCGTCATCGAGGCTGACCTCCTCTTCGGATTCTGGCATATAATTGTTGTCCTCCTCATCTTCGTTGTAAGCACGTTCGAGACTGTGCTCACCTTCTTCCCGCTCGTCCTATTCGGATGGGGGCTCGATAAGGTGTCCGGTATCTTCGGCACCATCCGGAGTCTCGTCGTCTCCGCTGCCGGTAATACTATCCTTTGCCTGATGTGATCGTGAGCGGTGCCGCTGATGTCAGCGCTTTGGTGGTTTATCGACGAGTCTATCCTCATCTGGGCTTGGGTTCTCCTCGTCGTTTTTCGGAGTGTCCACCATGTACACATCGTAGGTTGAGGTGGCCGTCCAACGCCCCGTGACGGGTGGGACTTGGCTTGGTTCAGCATCGGCATCGTCGTCCATGCCGTCGATGTCTTCAAACGCATAATCTAGCATGTCGGTTAAGTCCTCGACAGTGGCTATCAAGTGGGTGGTGGGTGGGGCATGAAATTCCCCTCTCTCAGCCCCTAGTCCAAGTTGGGTGTAGCTCGAAGGTAAAGCCTCCATGATGGCGAGAGACTGCATCAAATACAATGCTTCATCAAAGAGCGGGAGTGGGACCGGAAACCGCGGGTCTGGCGAGCTGTGTTCGGCATGGAGCGCCTGATCGAACCCGCTAAGTGCAGACCTTGGCAGTTCGGAACGGTTGCCTAGAGCCAAGTTTAAGCCCGCATCTGGGTCTTCGGTAGGAAGTTTGGTAAGGGGAAGAGTTCCAGTGGGTCTTATGCTCCCGTCTTCGGACGATGAGACCTGCCCCGGATCTAAGGCCGAGGTAGGCGTTGACCCCTGGATGGGATCTAACAGGGGATCCGAAGATTCTTCTTGGATGGGACACAGAGTGGCGGCCGAGGTTGCAAACCCATCGAAGACTAGGTCTCCTCGAATGTCGGCAGCGTAATTCAGGTTTCCAAACCTGATCTGATGGCCGGGGGCATAACTGTCGACCTCCTCAAGGAGGCCGATCGAGTTGGCTCAAAGCACAAAGCCGCCGAACACAAAAACCTGTCTAGGAAGAAATATTTCCTTGAACACAGCGTCACCATCGGTGAAAAGGTGAGCCATCGATCCTTCTGTCGATGATACAGCGGAGCTCTCAATGAAAGCACCAATGTCGGTGTCAAAACCGGGAGATCTCGGGTAGGGGGGCCAAGCTGTACGTATGAAGATCAATGGTAACAATGGAGAAGGGACACAATGTTTACCCAAGTTCGGGCACTCTTAATGGAGGTAATACCCTACTCCCGCTTGATTATATTCGAGGGTATAGGGGTTACAAGAGTTGATCTACCACGAGATCGATTTAGCTAACCCTAGATAGCTAACCTAGCAATGTTGTGATCTTGCCTCCGATCTAACCCTCCGGTTTATATAGACACCGGAGGAGCTTAGGATTTGTACAAAGTCGGTTCACAGACAGGAACAATATATCCGGACACCTATACTTGCCATCCACGCATGTGAGAGTCCCCACGGGACACGGGAGATGATCTTCTGTCTTGTATCTTGATGGCCCTTCAGTCTGACCCATATCAGTAGACCGGACACCCAAGAACCCCCTAATCCAGGACTCCCACACAAACAAAAACAAGTATCTACTTGTCATGGTAGATAAATTCACCAAATGGATCGAAGCAAAGCCCGTTACCTCGGCCAGGGCTTCCCAAGTCATTAGATTTATTTCTGGAGTGGTACATTGTATGTTGTCCTCCACATTCTGATCTGGATAATGAAACAAACTTCACGACCAAAGAGGTCAAGGCATGGTGCAAGAAAATGGGCATTAAGCTCGATTACGCGTTCGCCTACCACCCGCAGTCCAATGGGCAAGTGGAGCAAGCCAATGGAGTAATCCTTAGTGGCATCAAGCCAAGGCTCGTGCGTTCCCATAAGAAAGCCAACTGCAAATGGATCGAGGAACTTGATTCCGTCCTGTGGGACTTGCATACTGCACCCAACAGATCCACTGGTTACACACTATTTTAAATGCATATGGCGTTGAGGCAGTCCTCCTCGTGACATTATACATGACGCACCTCGGGTACGTATGTATGAAGAGCTCGAAGCCGAGCTTGATCGGCAAGATGCCCTAGATGCTCTCGAAGAATAGCACAACATCACATGGGCAACGCCCGCCATATATCAACAGCAGGCCCAACGCTACCAGACAGAGAGATCCTGATAACCCACAAGTATAGGGGATCGCAACAGTTTTCAAGGGTAGAGTATTCAACCCGAATGTATTGATTCGACACAAGGGGAGTCAAAGAATATTAGCAAGTATTAGCAGCTGAGTTGTCAATTCAACCACACTAGGAGATTAATTATCTGCAGCAATATGGTCAGTAGCACAATAATATGATAATTTTGATAGCAGTGGTAACAGTGATAGTACAGTAACAGTGATAGCAATGATATTTTTAGCAAGTGTAACAGTAACAGTAGCAATAGTAACTTAGCAAGATAAATATATAGGAGAATCGTAGGCATTGGATCGGTGAAGTCGTTGGATTAATATCATCATATAACAGTCATAAACTAGGGCAATACAAAACTAGCTCCAGTTCATAAACATAATGTAGGCATGTATTCCATAAATTGTCATATGTGCTCATGGAAAGAACTTGCATGACATCTTTTGTCCTATGCTCCCGTGGCATCGGGGTCCATATGGAAACTAAGGGATATTAAGGCCTCTGTTTAATAGAGAACTAGAACAAAGCAGCAATACATAGTGAATACATGAACTCATCAAACCACAGTCATCACCAGAAAGTATCTCGAATACTGTGACTCCGGGGTTTACGGATCATAACAAGTAATAGGTGACTACAACTTGCAAGATCGGATCTAGAGCACAGATATAATGGGGATAACATAACAGTTCAAATCTGAAATCATGGCACCCGGGCCCAAAGTGACAAGCATTAAGCATGACAAAGTCATAGCAACATCTATCTCAAAACATAATGGATACTAGGCATCAAGCCCTAACAAAACTAACTCGATTACATGATGAATCTCATCCAACTCCTTACCGACCAGTGAGCCTACTAAGGAATTACTCACTCCTGGTGGGGAGCATCATGGAATTGGCGATGGAGAAGGGTTGCTGATGACGAAGATCAAAGATCCCCCTCTCCGGAGCCCCAAAGAGACTCCAGATTGGGCTTCCCAAAGAAGAACATGAGGTGGCGGCGGCTCCGCCTCGTGAAACACGATAATTCTTTCTCCCTGATTTTTTCTCCAAAAATAGGATTTTATAGCGTCGGAGCAACAGGGCAACCAGGTGGGCACAACACACCTCGGCATGCCAGGAGGGGGGCTCCCTGGTGGGTTGTGCTCACCAAGGGGCCCCCTCTCGTGGTTCTTGGCTCATTTATTTTTCTTTTATTGTATAAAAATTCTCCAAAGAGTTATGTTCCATTCTGAGAACTTTTTATTTATGCACAAAAACAACACCATACTAGTTCTGCTGAAAACAACATCAGTCCGGGTTAGTTTCATTCAAATCATGCAAACTAGAGTCCAAAACAAGAGGAAAATCGTTTGGAAAAGTAGATACGACGGATATGTATTAACTCCCCCAAGCTTAAACCTTTGCTTGTCCTCAAGCTATTTAGTTGATAAACTGAAAGTGAAAAAGAAAAACTTTTACAAACTCTTTTGCTCTTGTTAACATAAATAAGATTAACTAGCACCCATGTTTTCAGCAAATATTATAACTAACCATGTCAACAATAACTATTATAAATTATATTAACTCATATCAATGGCATAACCAACTAGGAGCAATAATAAGATATCTCAAATGACAACACTTTGTCAAAATAATCATGATATAATATGACAACAGCGGTATCTCACTAGCCCTTTCTGAGACCGCAAAAGATAAATGCAGAGCACCTCCAAAGTTCAAGCAGCGACTAAACATTGTAATTCATGGTATAAAAGATCCAGTCATGATGCATCCAACATTAGCTATACACAATGCACGAGGATGATAATAGTGCTCTCAGATCTGGCGCTTATTTGAGAAGGTGATGACACACCATCAAATTAAATAGATAGTCTCTTCACAGAGGGAAGCAGTGATTTACAGCGGTGCGAGAGCACAATTTTTTAAAACAGAGATAAATGAAATTTTTAGAAATGCACCCTTCCTGTTCACTTTGTGACCATTGGTTATCGATATCTTCCATGCTAAACACATTAGTGGAAGTTCCCAAGCGATAAAAGTAAAGGTCTACTCCCCCTCCACCAACAAACACACTCCATGGCTAGCCGAATGCACAGATACCGTCCATACCAACATTAGTCCTTGGGAGTTTTGTTTAATTATTTGCAATTTTTGATTTCGGGACTGGGAATCCCTATTACCGCTCCTCTCGTGCAAGGATGAATGAATAAACACTCATCATGAGAATAATCCGCTTACCATGGAAGATATTGACTACCTCCTGTCACACTAAGAACAATCCAGGCACACAAAAACATATATTTATTTGAAGTTTATAGAGGTGGCACATGCAAATTTACTTAGAATGGCAGGGTAATAACGCATATAGGTAGATATATGGTGGACTCGTCTAGAATAACTTGGGTTTTAGTATTTTGATGCATAAGAAGTTTTCCCGCTTACTACAGGTGAAGGCTAGCAAATTGGTTGAGAAGCGGCCTGCTAGAGCGAAAACGGTCATGAACATGCATTATGCATAAGTAACATTGGATACTAGCATGAGTAGGATATAAACACCATGAACATAAATATCATAGAGTCCATGTTGGTTTTGATTCAACTACATGCATGAACATGTGCCAAGTCAAGCCACTCGAACATTCCGAGGAGGATACCATATCATCATACAACATCACAATCATTTTAATGCATGTTGACATCCAAGATAAATCATTATCCACTCCTAGATAATTAAGCATGGAATGAGAAACTATAATCTCTAATTATAATTGCAAACATGTTTGATCATAATAGGCTGAATCATGGATACTAGATTAAACATATTTATGAAAACAGAACAAGTTTAGTTCATACCCGTTTGTGTCTACCACAACCAGTTCATCAAATATCATCATTGTTGCCTTTCACTTGCACTACCGACTGATATGAAAATAATTATAGTGCAAGAGTGTCGTGGACTAGGCGGGAATCTGCAAACATTTTATTCAAGAGGAGAAGACAAGGCAATTTGAGCTCTTTGTTAGATCAACAATAATGCATATGAGAGCCACTCAACATTTTCATCGTGGTCTTCTCCTCGGTATGACTCAATAAAAAGAAAAGAATTTCAGAGAAACACACTGATTTTTTTGGAGATTTCAGTTTTTCTTGAAGAAAGCAAATTAAAGAGAAAAACAGAAACGAGAAAAACTATTTACATGGGAGAGCTCCCAACAAGCAAAATAAGAACAAGGAAATATTTTTTGGTTTTTTGGTTTGATACTACAACTAACTACACTAGCAAGAAAAATCGAAAAGAAGCAAGCAACATTTTTTTGTGATTTTCTCAAAGTTTTTCAAACACACAAGAAGAAAGCGAGAATTTCTTTTAGCATGGATAATACAATGAAGAAGTGTGGACATCGACAACTAGAATGAATTGTCCGTAATAAGCAGGAACGCCGATGCCCCATGGCCAGAGCGTTCTTTCCCAGAAGTGTCCGATGTATGGCAACAGAAATGGTTTTATGTCACCGCTCCGAGAGGCACAAAGTGGGTGGCCGACCCCGAGTTCCGCTCGGGCCCTCCGCCACAACTAGCGTCTTGGACTAACATAGGACGGAACTGGGGGCCCACTGGTGACGTACCAGTACTGCAGAGCCGCATCCGGGAGCTTCTTGAGAGGGACATTAATCTTGTCAGCATAATGCAAGTGATGTTAATCCGACGAATGTTGTCGTGCCAATGCCAGCCTCTCCGGATGTGGGAGTTCAATCCAGAGGGTCCGCGGACTGTTAAGCACTTCTTCGGCCTGAAGCTCGAAGGGATGTGCAAATTATTCTTCGGACCAAAAGTAGAGTGTCCGGACACCACCGAGGATGCGGGCCTAAGCTGCAATCGCCTAGATACCCAAGTACGTAACCTTGATACCGGACACCTTGTTTCATATTTGTCATAGTTGTTATCTGAAAATCATCCATGGCCAGGAATGGCTCAGCAAGGCGGAGAGAATCAGGTGTCCTGCGCCACTTCCCGAAGGCTCGCCTGGTCCCATCATGGCCAAGATGCTTGACCGGGTACTCAGCAAAATTTCCTCAGGGAAAGACAAGGGCAAGAATGAAGAAACCGAACTTCACACGCTGCACATCCGATCCGGGGGAATTGTTACCTCCCCTGAGGAGGATATTCGGGAAGGGGAGGCTAAAGCCTCCTCCCCGCGCAGGAAGAAAAGGGCCGCCTCCAAAGACTTGGAGACGGAGATACCCAAACCAGGGAAAAAGATATCACCAGGGGGCTCTGGCCCGACGGGCACCCTCACCGCGTCAGGCCCACCAACGGGCCATCCCTCCACCGAGCTGTAAGTCGATCGTTAATTCGAAGGTACTGTGCTTCTCCTAGATCAATAACCAAGATTCGTCTTTTGCAGTCCGGCTAGGAGCTCTTCTCAACAGAGTTTGTCTTTGGGGGATCTTCCTCCGGAGATGATGGAGAGCGAGACTCCACCCACCTCTCCGCCTCATGAAGCGGGAGACACCGAGGTGTCATCACGGAGGAGTCCGGACCTGCCGAAACCGTAAGCCAATGCGTCAGCCGCTCGGAGCCCGAAGTGTTCAGCTCCCACGGGGGGCGATGAGAAAGGTCCGGCACAGTTCAATGTCCAGCCAGACGCGCTGACAGGCCTACTGGAGCGAGCTGCGCTCTCAGAAGAGCACCACTCATTAATGAGCGCGGTGCTCCAAAAAATTTCATCCGCTACAAGCAGTTTGAATGAAGCATTTACGAGTCTGCTCAGAGGCTTTGAGGTATGTAGTAAAAAATGCACTATTTTTTGGCTGTGAGGCACGCGCTAGGTGTGCTCCATATAGACAGTAGCCCCTGAGACTCTGGTTGCCCGCCATAGGCGCAAACGGAGGATCATTTTGTATAAGTGTTGACTGCGCTGTACATATGTGCATGTATCTAAGGATCCGACTGCCGAACAGTCCGTTGAAGTTGCCGAACTAAGGAGGCAAATTGGATCTATTGATGCTGATATTACGCTGGTGAACGAGCGACTGGACGAGTCACAAGGTATGTGATCTTCTTTCCTTGTTATTTTGTATAGGAAAATATGAGAGTGGCATGGTATTAACGCAATATGCTTGGACTACAGATGGTGATGCTGCCGTGGAAGCCCTGAAGGCAGAACTTGCTCAGGCCAAAGAACAAGCTCGGGTTAGCAATGCGGCTGCCCTAAAGGTGGCCAAAGCGAGGAAAAGATAGCCGAAATGGCTGTGGAGTTCAAAAATGCCGCCCATCGATATGAGCTCCTTGAAAAGGAGCATAAGGCTAGTTTGGCCGACCTGGACAAGGCACGTAATGCCACCAAGGAGATTCAGACTGAGGTTAGGGGTGTACGGGAGGAGCTTCAACAGGCCGACAAAATCGCGGCTGGGGGCTCCTATTTACTGCGGACGAAATTTTTTGATCCGAAGTACGCTCCTCTGGATGGACGCTGGAGTCTTGGAGACGCGTATGCGGACTTTGCGAAGAGTACAGCTGATGCAGCAAAGTTTTTCGAGGGTCAGGGTGATAAAGAAGTGGAGAAGCTTTTCTGGTCGCAGTTCAATGCTCCCACTCGCCCGCTGCCGTTAAGTGAGAAGATGGCTGCTGTGGCGGAGCTTCATAGGCTGTCCGGGCTTGCGATGCGGTCTGTAATAGACCATCTTTGGCCGAAGGGGCCTAAGCCATACAATTACTTTGGTTTGGTGCAGCAATTCCTTGGGGTCGTGCCTCAGATCGATGCCATGAGAAGGTCGGCGTGCATGGAGGGTGCACGAATGGCTCTTGCCCGCGTTAAGGCCTATTGGACAGATATGGAGGCCACCATTATAGCGACCCAGAATCCAGCGGGAGGCCAGTATTCGGCCGAGCACTACTTGGAGCAGGTAACAGAAGGTGCCCGCTTAATAGAGGCGCAGTGCTCGAAGAGTATATTGTTCGAGTGAAAATCAAATCATTGTAAAAACAATGCTAGTTTGATTATGAGTTTATATTTATACTTTTTGCCTGAAAGTATAGTGGTGTCCCCTGTGCGGCCGCTTTTGTATATATATATAAGTAATCTGAAAGTTAGCAGTCGTTGGCTTCAGCCCCCACGCATACAATGCGGGGGTCTTCGCGAAAAATATGCGTAATCACACTTGATCCAACGTCTTGGTCCATTAAGGAGGTGATCGCACATCGAACTAGGCAACCGGACTATATAGCTGTAACACCTTCGCTTAGCCATGGGAGTCTAAAGGTGGGGCTACTATGTAGCCCTAGTACTTTTGCGTGCATCCGAATAGGGGCGCATATGTACATGGTCGGGAAACGGCCCTTCGTTAATGCAGAGGAATCCTAAAGATTCTGGGGAGTCTTCGAGTGGTTGAACAGTCTCTCGCTGTATCATGACAGTCAGTTTTTGGCTTTCTCTAGTAAGGTGCTCATCCGGAATAACCAGGGCACAATCGCAGTAGTTCTCCTTTGGCCGTCTTAGAAGATAAAAACGGAACATAAGGCAGCAAACCCAGGAGCCGGGCAAACCCAACATTTGACCAAAGACATGATTCGGAGCTGATGCATATAAGGCCAAACTCGTGACGCCGAACACTCCCGAAGGTATTCGGTCTTTGTAACAGAAAATAGGCTGAAGAATGCCTTTTCATTATAAACCCTGTATTTTCGGGTACGTGCATTAATCTGTCATGGCGAAATGCCAATAACGGCAGTATCCTCTGTGGATATGGAACCCATGGGATGGTTAAACAACAAGAGGCAATATAAAAGGTTTACGCAGGGGCTTAATCTAATGAGAAACCTTTGAGCGGGGCCCTGCTGCACGTTTGTGCCTTTGTCTTCGTTGTGCCGTATCCTGGAAGGGTATCGTGCGAACGTTGTCTGTAAAAAAAAAAGAGAACTCGTAGGTGAGTACAACGTAAGTATGCGATGGATAATAAAAGTGTAAGATGTCGGCTTGCCAATAAGGTTGAGCCAAGTGTGGGGCTGTATTAAATATTTATAGCCCCTGGTGTCCTCTATGGGATTACATATACGGTGCCCTGGTTTATTCGGGCTGCCGGACTCGTCTAACTGCGTCTGTGGTCTTAATGACCAATCATAATTTTGAATATGAGAAGCCGCTTGTAGTCCGGCCTTAGGGCCGTAGCGTGTTCCTCTGCGCGTGAGGAGCACTCTGTGTTTCCGTTAACGGTAATGACGCCACGTGGACCGGGCATCTTGAGTGTGAGTTAAGCATAGTGTGGTATTGCGCTGAAGCGGACGAAGTCCGCTCTTCCAAGCAATGCGTGATAGCTGCTTTGCAATGGTGCGATGGTGAAGAGTAGTTCTTCGCTTCTGGAATTTCTTGGGGAACCGAATGTTACCTCCAGTACGACGGAGCCCCTGCTGTAGGCTTCAACGCCTGGTATCACCCCTTCAAAGGTGGTGTTGCTTTGACTGATTCTGGATGGGTCTATCCCCATCCTGCGGACAGTGTCCTCATGTATTAAATTTGAGACTACTACCGCCGTCCATGAGGACGTGGGTGAGATGGTATCCGTCAATTATTGGGTCAAGCACCAACGCCGCTGATCCTTCGCGCCGAATACTTGTTAGGCAGTCCGTGTGATCAAAACTGATCGGACAAGCCATCCAGTAGTTAGGTGTGGGTACGATGGGCTCTATATCATACGCGTTGCTGAGCGCACGTTCATGCCTTCTCGTAGATGTGTGAGTCGCGTGGATCATGTTTACTGTTTTAACCTCTGGTGGGAAATTTTCTGTCCCCCAGTGTTCGGCTGGCGAGGCTCATCCTCGTCTTCACTTGGTGTCTCCCTTCCCTTGTGTTCAGCATTTAATTTACTGTCCTGCTTGAAGACCCATCACTCTCTGTGCGTGTGGTTTGCGGGTTTGTCGGGGGTGCCATGAATTTTGCACAGTCTGTCCAGGACTCTGTTCACACCGGACGGTCCCTCTTTACTGCCTTTAAATGGCTTCATTTGCTGATCAGGTTGAGAGCCCCTGAATCCGGCATTGACCGTTGTGGTGTCCGGGCTCTCTTCCTTGCTTTGGCGTTTGTTTTTATTACGCCATGGATTTCCGTTGCCATCCCTTATTTCGGATGTGCTTGGGTCGCTGGTGCCTTTACGGGCCAACCAGCTATCCTCACCCGCGGAAAAGCGGGTCATAAGGCTTGTTAAGGCTGCCATTGTCCTTGGCTTTTCTTGGCCGAGGTGTCGGGCGAGCCATTCATCGCGGGTGCTTTGTTTGAATGCCGCTAAGGCTTCGGCATCCGGACAATCGACGATTTGATTCTTCTTAGTGAGGAATCTATTCCAAAGCTTGCGGGCTGACTCTCCGGGCTGTTGGATTATGTGACTTAAATCTTCCGCATCCGGAGGCCGGACATAAGTCCCTTGAAAATTGGCCCTAAAGCGTCCTCAAGTTCCTCCCAACTCCCAATTGAATTTTCAGGGAGGCTTTTCAACCAGTGTCTAGCTGGTCCCTTCAACTTGAGGGGAAGGTATCTAATGGCGTGGAGGTCATCCCCTCGAGCCATGTGTATATGCAGGATAAAATCCTCGATCCAGACCCCTGGGTTTGTCGTTCCGTCATATGCCTCTATATTCACAGGTTTAAAACCCTGTGGAAATTCATGGTCCAGTACTTCTTCGGTGAAGCACAGGGGGTGAGCAGCCCCTCTGTATCTGGACGTGTTGTGGCATGTCGTCGGCTGTTGTTTTGTCCGGTGCTTGTTCCGAACTGGTATTTGGTTGGTATGGTCGTTTTGGTGACTGTGGTCCCTCGCCGGGGTGTGTCTTTGAGATCCGTAGATGGACCTGGCTGCACCAGCTTTCTTGTCCAGGTGTTCATGTAAGTCGTGCGCGGCGTCGGTAGCTGCTCTGTTGCGGTTATGGAGTGCTACGTCTCGCCTCCTGGTGGTGTTATTCTTTGGTGGAACGGCCTCGTCGTCGAATTCTGGTAGTAGCTTGCGTTATGGATAGCTCTTTGTATGGCGATCGTCGGCGTATCTTTCTTCAGTGTCTAGCACTTTGTTCCATCTGCGATTAAGCATTTCCTGTGCGGCTTTGAGCCGTTGCTTCTGTTTCTTTAGACTCTGCGTTGTGGCCATAATCTTTCTGTGGAGGTTGTCCCGTTCCATGCGTTCTTCCGGGATGATGAATGCATCATCGTCCAGATTGTGTTCTTGTTCTGGGGCGGTTTGATGGACTCGTCCCTTGGGATCATTGTGATCAGGCGTCCGCTCCGAACTTTGTTCGGCATGACCTAGCTCCTCCTGCTCCATCGCTGGGTCCATGTGGTCGTTGTTGCCTTCGGAGTTGACTGGTATGTCAATCTTTCTGGCGCTCTTGTCACTGTTTTTACTGTTGCTAGACTTTGAGCGGCGTCTGCGCCATCGTTTTGGCTTTTGCCCGAGGGTTTTATCTTCCGGATTGTCACCTTCGTCCTCCCTGGGCATGTCCACCATGTATATATCGTGTGACGAGGTAGTAGTCTAGTGCCCCAGAGATTCTGAATTTTCCCCTGCATCCTCGTCCATACCGTCGATGCCTTCGGAGTCAAAGTCAAGCACGTTGGTTAAATCATCAACCGTGGCAATGAAGTGGGTGGTGGGTGGGCAACGAATTCCTTTGTCGCCTGCTTCCACTCGAGCCGGACATAGTTTGGCTGAGAGCCTCCTGACAAAGAGAGAGACTTTAATGAGTTCAGCATGTCGCCAAAGGGCGATTGCTGAAAGATATCCATCGCGGTAAACTCCATTACCGGAGCCCAACCAGGCTCGGTGGGCTCGGGAGCGCGCGGACTGGAACCTATAGCCGGATACGAGTCCGGGGGTTCGGAGTCATAGGCTTCCTCAAAAGTGAGGCCTGTGTTTGGCTCCACCGCCGATGGGTGTACGGCCTGCGGGGCGGGGTCCATCCCTCCGTCCTTAGGCAACGCAGCCTGCTCCGGATTTAGGTCCAGGGCTACTGCAGGGGTGATATCCCGAGCACTGTTCGACAGCAGGTCTAAGCCGTGCTCGTCGTGACTATCTGGTGTTCTTGGCATAGGCCCGAATCCGTCGAAGATCAAATCTCTGCGGATATGAGCCGCGTAGTTCAGGTTTTCAAACCTAATCTGGTGGCCAGGGGCGTAGATGTCGATCTGCTCCAGATGGCCAAGCGAATTGGCCCGCAGTGCGAAGCCACCGAACACGAAGATCTGTCTGGGGAGAAAAGTATCACCCTGGAACATGTTGTTGACAATGACCGAAGGAGCCATCGAGCCTTGCAGCGAAGACACAGAGGAACTCTCAATGAAAGCACCAATATCGGTGTCAAAACCGGCGGATCTCGGGTAGGGGGTCCCGATCTGTGCGTCTTAGGCTGATGGTAACAGGAAGCGAGGGACATAATGTTTACCCAGGTTCGGGCCCTCTGGATGGAGGTAAAACCCTACTTCCTGCTTGATTAATATTGAAGATATGGGTAGTACAAGAGTAGATCTACCACGAGATCGTAGAGGCTAAACCCTAGGAGCTAGCCTATGATGGTATGATTGTAATTGTGATTGGCCTTCTAAGGACCAACCTCTCCGGTTTATATAGACACCGGAGAGGGCTAGGGTTTACATGGAGTCGGTTACAAGGAAGGAAACACAATATCCGAATCGCCAAGCTTGCCTTCCACGCCAAGGAGAGTCCCATCCGCACACGGTACGAAGTCTTGAGTCGTGTATCTTCATGCTTCAATAGTCCAGACGATGTATATAGTCCGGCTGTCCGGATACCCCCTAATCCAGGACTCCCTCAGCTTCGCCTCCTGAGATTCTTCTTTGCTTCTTCATTATCTTGAATCCAGGCCAGTTTCTGGTTTTTCTGCATGTCGTGTAACGCCAACGGTGGTGGGACCATTCTTTTAATGGCCCGTGAATGACTTTAACGCACGGGCGGGTAACTGCCAATTCACTCTTCCCACCACGCCCTTATCCTCAGCCACGTATGCCGCATGCATCAAGTGAAGTAGGTAACGAGGGCACATGGTGCGGAGGGGCATCAAGGCAGGGGCCCGGTCTTCTTGGATTGGTGGAGGAGGGCGGTGGTTACTCGTCAGCGAATCAGCCCCCAGCCCCCAGCTCGCCTATAAAAGGAGGAGCAGGGGAGGAGTGGGGGCATCCATCCGCATCCATCTCTTCCTCCATTTTGTTTCGTCTTGAGTATGCTAGAAGGGAGAGCCTGGGGCCCGGTCCTGGGCCCAAGCTTGGAGCCGATGATGCCAAGCAATGGTGCTGGTGCTTGGGGAGTGAGTCTGGTCCAAGTCCAAGGCGAAGGGCTTGAGATCATTAGAAAACCCAGTACTGCCCCTTTCCTTGGAACCAGGGTTAATGTTGATGAGGAGAGCACCTTCCTTCCCACCAAGGTGGGGTGCAGCGCGCCCCGAAAGCTTTGGCCATCTTGGCCGCACATCGTCTCTTTGGGAGGAGTGTCGGACAGCGAGGCCGACGTTTCCTCGAAGAGGTGTTGATGAAGATGAAGACAGGGAAGACGGAGAAGGCGGGAGGCAGGGCGTCAGGTCATAGTACGATCGCACTGATGCATTCATCCCGTACTGGCGACCTGCCACCTTATCTTTCTGTTCTTCCTCTCCCCTTCCAGGCACCATCATAAACACCCTCCTGATTGTCGAGGATGGGGCTGCTCTCTTGGTGCCTTCGCCTCCTCCAGCAGTCTTCCAGCTGAGCTTTGGTGGATGACTCCACTGTCACTCAAGCTGGGGCTTCTTGCTGGTCCTAGGGGTGGTGACCAGGGTACCGCCGAGCTGCTCCTTCCGCTCTCCTCCTTCGTAGCCTAGCCACTCCCGATCTTGTCAGGCTGCGTCTGATAGGCCATGACGGGATCGGGATGGACTCCCGATTGGGCGCTGCTCCTGCCTCCTTCTCTTCTCACCACACTACCTGGGGTGAGAGGAACAAGGAGAAGAGTTTATGTGGCACTTATCTTTTTTTTTGTCTTAAAACTGTAGGCACTTGCCAAATTTTAGTTCAAATAGTGTAATCCCTTAATCCATGTTTGTGTTATGTAAGGTTTGTACTTGTTTGAAGCATATTAATGAAAAATTTAAACCTTGTCGGGGACTCGTGCATGTTTATAGCCATGGAGAGGTGGAATGGCACTATACTTAAAATAAACGACTTTCCCCGGTAGGCTATCCTACCGATACCTTCTATTTGGCTGCCGGGGAGCTATGCTTGCCGGGCACAAATCATAATGAAGGACCAACCCCCGCCAATCTTTCTTCATCAAAGGCCACTGCGACCATCCCGACCGAAGCAACGTTCGAGTCAAAGGATGGGAGCACCATACTTTCAAAAAGTGGCGAGGTTTTCCTATGCACAAGTTTATACTTACAGAACATGTATGGATAAGAGATAGAACTTATCTGTTTGGCCTGCCAGAGGTCGTAGTGCTGGCTTGTCTTCTCATCTCTTCTTAGGGACATAATCCACGGCAGGATCCTGTAGATTATGTAGATGAAAATGATGCCAGATGCAACCTTATCTATATGAGGATGCAATGCTCATGATATTCTTATGCATGCATGCAACTTGTCTGGGCCCCCTAGCACTTCATTTATTTCTCTGTTGCTCAGGGTCTGCGCCTGGCTTTGTACTGTTGGGAAACGTAGCATGCAATTTCAAAAATTTCCTACGCTCATGCTAGATCTATCTAGGAGATGCATAGAAATGAGAGGGGGGAGTATGTCTACGTACCCTCATAGACCGTAAGCAGAAGCGTTTAACAACACAGTTGATGTAGTCGAACTTTCTTTGCGATCCAACCGATCGAGTACCGAACGTACGGCACCTCCGTGTTCAGCACACGTTAATCTCAATGATGTCCTCGCTTTCTTGATCCAGCAAGTCAGTAAGGTAGTGGAAGAGTTCTGGTAGCACAACAACATGGTGATGGTGAAGTGGTCTCCGCAGGGCTTTGCCTAAGCACTGCGAAAATATGACCAAGGGAGTAAACCGTGGAGGGGGGCACCGCACACGGCTAAGATTATGTCTCTTGGGTGTGCTAGGCGCCCCCTCCTCATATATATAAGTGGGTGGGGAGAGGGGAGAGAACAAGGGGGTGCCGCAAGTGGGGTCGAATCCCACTTGGGCTCCTGCCCTGGTTCGCCCTCCCCTTCCTTGTATAGGCGCCACGGGAAGGAATAGGTGGCGCCCCCCTTCACTACAAAAAAAGACACATCCGTGACATTTTGGGCCGAACGATTTTTTTCTATCATACATAGGACACTTCTATGACGATAATTGTGACAAAACCCGGTATCATCATAGATGTGGTGGGCTCCTACTTCTTTGACAAAAAATCATGACAGAAAATGGTCTTTTCATCCTAGGCGGGCCGGAGACGCAGCTGCATGACATTCTTTGGGCCGTCCATGACGGAAAAAACTGTGGTAGAAGCGAGGGGGAGGAAAATTTCGGGGAGTTGCCGGTTACGGTGGGAGGTCAGGGGCGGAGCGATGCGCGTTTCTCTCGTATGTACGCGCGTGTGTGCGAGGCGTTGGCTCTAACTGAAGCCGAGCAAGGCGTTGGGCTCTAACTGAACTAGAGCGATTGCACTGCAGGCTACGCGTTACTGAACCCGAGCGATCGATCGATGGCTGTTAACTGAACCCGATGGAGCGATTCCTTCGCTACTGCTGCTAACTGAAGCCGATCGATGGTGCCTCTGGGATGAACAGTGAGTGTTGCGGGGGGGGGTCGGATGAACAGTGAGCGGTGGCATTGCCTCTGGATGAACAGGAACCCGTGGTGTGGAGGGCTGGATGAATAGTAGACGATGGAGGGGTGGCCGTGGAGGGGTGGTTGAACAGGACCCCGTGGTGTGAAGGGCTGGATGAACAGTAGACGGTGGAGGGGTGCCCGTGGAGGGGTGGTTGAACAGTAGCCGGTGGAGTAGCACGCGGTGGAGGCTAGATGAACAGGAGCCCGTGGAGGCTGGAGGAGGTCGACGGTAGCCCGTGGAGGCTGGAGGAGGTCGACAGTGGAGATGAACAGTATCCCGTGGAGTCCCGTTTTGCGGTACACCACACCCCTCCCCCCCGTTTCAACCGTAACGCTCCAACACAAGTCCGTTTCGTCCGTTTTGTGGTACGCCACACCCCTCCCGATCAACAGGACCCCCGTTTCGACCGTAGGAGGTCTGTTTCGTCCGTTTTGTGGTACGCCACACCCCTCCCGATCAACAGGA
>NC_041385.1:372543067-372543634 GCF_002162155.2 Triticum dicoccoides
CGATGAACACGACGCATTCCGTTGCCTCCCCATGAACACGACCCATTCCGTTGCCTCCCCATGAACACGACGCATTCCGTTGCCTCCCCATGAACACGACGCATTCCGTTGCCTCCCCATGAACACGATGCATTCCGTTGCCTCCCCATGAACACGAGCCCTCGCCGTACGTATGCACGACTAGGCGTTCGAGACCCCGCCCGTATGTACACATACATGGCCATATTTTCTTTCTTGCACCCTGGCCGCTGTACTTACGGGTACATGCTACGTGCGCGCCTCTACTACGACACGTACGTGCCTCTACTACAACACGTGCACGCCTCTACATCGACCAGTATATATGTACGTACAAGTTCACGACCAGAATGACAACGCTACGTACGCTTCGACCAGGTGGGTCCCGACTGTCAGGCAGTTCCTTGCGTGCGAAAATGTAGCTGGTGGGTCCCAGCAGTCAGAGGGGCGAATCGTTTTTTTTTGCCCGGACGCACTTCCTTTGCGTGCGAAGATGTAGCTGGTGGGTCCCAGCAGTCAGGGGGGCGAATCGTTTTTTTTTTTGCCCGG
>NC_041385.1:372543743-372560915 GCF_002162155.2 Triticum dicoccoides
CGGACGCACTTCCTTCGGTGCGAAGATGTAGCTAGTGGGTCCCAGCAGTCAGGGGGCGAATTTTTTTATTTGCCCGGACGCACTTCCTTGCGTGCGAAGGTGTAGCTGGTGGGTCCGAGCAGTCAGGGGGGAAACGTTTTTTTCGCGAAATATGGTGGCCCATCCGGTGGGTCCCCGCTGTCAGGTGGAGGAATAATTACTTTGCGCGTAATAAGGAGGCACTTCCTTGCTGCGGCCGTGGACCCAGCTGTCAGCCTCTCCACGTACAGTCCACGTCCGATGGAAGCCGTTCCTTGACCACGTTGACCACGCCACGCCGAGAGTACCAGGGCAGTGGACGGCGGCGAGGCCTAGGAAGGGGACGACGCGGAGCCGGGGAAGACGCGGCAGTGGATGCCCACGCGTAGAGGAGTACGAGGGTTCACTGGTTCACTGTGGTGTGAGCCTGCCGTCGTAGCAGAATAACAGGGGGTGTGGGTGAGTAGAGGGATTGCCTGGCCAGCAGTGCGAGTAGTAGGGGGCGGTGAGGCCTCCGCCGCATCGCAGCCGGCCACAGGAGGCAGGAGCACGAGGCACGACCGGCGCTGGTTTCGGCGGCTGGAGCAAGAAGACCAGAGGTTGAAGAAGCACTACGGCCGTTGGATGGACATTGTACGGTCACTGGAGCTAGAATCGTGCATATTGACTAAGTTGACAAAGCCCTCCATCCCTGTCAACTTAGTAAGCCCACAAGTCAGCCTGCCACTATACTGGGTCCCAGCTAACAGGGGGAGTATTCATTTTTTTGTGCGTAATAAGGAGGCACTTCCTTGAGTGCGAAGATATAGTTGGTGGGTCCGAGCTATCAGCAGCGGTAACGTTTTTTTCGTCAAATACTGAGGCCCTTTCGGTGGGTCCTTGATGTCAGGTGGACAAATCATTATTTTGCGCGTAATAAGGAGGCATTTCCTTGCGTGCGGCCGTGGACCCAGCTGTCGGCCTCTCCACGTACAGTCCACTTCAGATGCATGTCGGTCGTTGACCATGTTGACCAGGCCGCCGCCGAGAGCACCAGGGCGGTGGACGACGGCGAGGCCTAGGAAGGGAATGACACGGAGGCAGGGAAGACTCAGCAGTTGTTTCGCACGCGGAGGGGAGTACGACTGAACGAGGGTTTACTGGTTCGTCTACCGTCGCTGGAGAATAACAGCAGGTGTGGGTGAGTAGAGGGATGGCTAGGCCAGCGATGGGAGTACGGTGGGGCGGTGAGGCCTGCGCGGCAGCACAGCCGGCCGCGGGGAGGAGGGAGCAGGCAGTCCCACCGGCGCTTGTTTGAGCGGCTGGAGCAGGAAGAGCAAAGATTGAAGAAGCACGAGGGCCGTTGGATGGCCATCCAACAGTCACTGCTTGTGCGTCAACCTTTTTTTTAGGAAAGCCTCAAATCTATGGAAAACAACATACAACCCATCTGCCATTATTTCTAATAATTTACAGCCCATTTGCTAATTCTTATGGTTTTTTTTGGAGCCCATATTCTTTTTGTTAGCATTATAGCCCATATTGTGGCCACTGTTAAAAAATTATACGAAATTTTGCATATTTTGGTGCGGTCCGAACTGATTTTAATCCCGAAATTTCGACTCACATTCAAACTGATTTTAAAACTAAATGTATATCAATATAAACTCCAACAAATTCTCCACGCATAAAAATTAATGTAATTTAAAATCTCGAAATGAAAAAAAGATATTTGAAACTAATTGACGCTTTGATGTGTTTTAAAAATGTACAACCCATTTCTCATTACTGATGGGCCATTTTCTCGGCCAACCGAATGAAAGCTATCCTCGTCTTGAAAGATTTGCAGCCCAACAGGCCTGACAAAGCGACTTACTTGGCAAATCATAAAAAAACTGGGCTGTGGCCATGGACCCAGCTGTCAGCCTCTCCACGTACAGTACTCTTCCAATGGAAGCCGTTCCTTGACCACGTTGACCACGCCGCGCAGAGAGCACCACGGCGGTGGACGACAGCGAGGCCTAGGAAGGGGACAACACGGAGCCGGGGAAGATGCGGCAGTGGAAGCCCGCGCGGAGAGGAGTACGAGGGTTCACTGGTTCGGCTGCGGTGTGAGGCTGCCGTCGCCGCAGGGCCTGGCCAGCGGTGGGAATAGTAGGGGGCGGTGAGTCCTCCGCGGCAGCATAGCCGGCCACGGGAGGCAGGAGCATGAGGCACGACCGGCGCTGGTTTGGGTGGCTGGAGCAAGAAGACCAGAGGTTGAAGAAGCACTACGGCCGTTGGATGGACATCGTATGGTCACTGGAGCTAGAATCGTTCATATTGACTAAGTTGACAAAGCCCTTCGTCCCCGTCAACTTAGTAGGCCCACAAGTCAGCCTCCCACCAAGGTGGGTCCCAGCTAGTAGGGGGAGTATTCATTTTTTTTGTGCGTAATAAGGAGGCACTTCCGGTGTGTCCGAGCTGATAGCGGGGGGGGGGGGACATTTTTTTCGCGAAATACGGTGGCCCGTCAGGTGGGTCCCAGCAGTCAGGGGACAAACATTTTTTTTCGCAAAATACGGTAGCCCGTCCAATGGGTCCCTGCTGTCAGTTGGAGGAATCATTATTTTCCGCGTAATAAGGAGGCACTTACATGCTGCGGCCGTGGACCCAACTGAGACTCTCCACATACAGTATACTTCCGATGGAAGTCGTTCCTTGACCACGTTGACCTCGCCGCGTTCCGTTGCATGCATGGGTCCATGGGCGTGGTGCGTCCCCACTGTCAGCCTCTCACGTACAGTCATCTTCCGATGACTCTCGGTTGTTGACCATGTTGACCACACCGTGCCGAGCGCACCCAGACTGGAACGACCCAGAGATGGGGAAGACGGGGCAGTGGAGTCGCAGATGGAGAGAAGTGGGAAACTTCACTGGTTCGGGTGCGTGGCAGCACAGCCATGGTGCCGCCCACGGGAGACAGGAGCAAGAACAGAGGTTGAAGAAGGAGCACGGCTGTTGGATTAACATCCAATAGTCCAGCTGCTAGAATCATTTGTTGATTAAGTTGACAAAGCCGTGCGTACACGTCCGCTTAGCAGGCCCACAAGTCAGTCACCAAATCTGACGGGTCCCAGCTGTCAACGGGATGAATAATTTTTTTCGCAAAACAAGGAGGCACTTCCTTCGTGCGAAGATACAGCCGGTGGGTCCCAGCTATCAGGTGGAGGAAACATTTTTACAGCTTAATAAGGAGGAACTTTCCTTGCGTGCGACCATGGACCTCGTGGGTCCCAACCGTCAGGCTCTCCACGTACAGTCCTCTTCTGATGACTCTCGTTTGTTGACCACGCCGCACCAAACATAGCGAGGTGGTGGACGACGGCGAGGCCCCGGACGGGAATGACTCGGAGATGGGAAAATGCGGCAGTGGAGTCACAGATTGAGAGGAGGAGAAGGGTTATAACTGGTTCTGTTGCAATTCATATCAAACTCAGTTTCACATGACACGTCCATATTCATAGCCAACATTCACTATCAACAACTCAAAAGATTAATATATACACAAGCTCAGCATATCTATGCATCCAAATGATTGATAGATCACACGACAATATTCATACATAATTCACAAAAAGATTCAGATATACACATGTTCAGTATGTTTATGCAGACAAATGATTGAGATCACAGCCAATATGATCCATGGACGAACTTTAATTACCTAGGGTACAGACTGGTAAATGGTGTTCAATCAGAGGTACTTCTTGCTAAAATTAGTTCTTGTACGAGTAAACTTTCGAGTACATAAGAGGCAGCATAGAAAATTTGAAAATTGCTTGTAGGTTTATCCTCAAATAGTGGCCTCGTGCCGACGGAGGTTTGAGCAACTTGGCCACTACTTTCATCCAACTAGTTTACTGGCTCATCTTGGTCCTGTATCTCGCCAAAGATCTACATTGCAGACGAGAAAGGAGGCGGTTGAGAAAATGAACCACCCAAATTTTTTGTGCAGTTCAACTGAAATGGAGCATCCTTGGCGTGCAGACTGATTAAGTCCCAGATGAATATACGCGTCAACCAACTTGTCTGGAATCTTTAGACTCCATGCCATATAGTTCGCTACCATATGTGCCGATAACTAAAAGGCACAAGTTGGGACCAAAGACTGGACTGCGTTTTTCTGGGCAATGCACCAAGCAATATTTTTGGCGTTCACTAACCTAATACTTGGAGTTTGACAATTGGTTGACGTCGGTTGATACTCGAATGAATATAGGCACTTCTTGTCAACATCGATGCTTGTCTGAGTGAACTTTGGAGTACATAGCAGCAGCATAAGTACCTGTCCATCTGATCATTTTGTGTAGTTCTACTGAAATCACCCGATGTAATGATTTGCCTGCGAGTTCAGGCTCCAAATTACTCCTTTCTGAAATCAGTAAACAGTAGCACAATACCAAATTACCAATACATATGATAGGCACAATAATCAGGATAAAGACCAGTACCAACCTGTGTGAGGTAGCATATCAATTACTATTTCCTTTGACTGGAAGCCGAGATAAGCCAAGCGACTGACAGCAAAGGAAGAAAGCAAGCCGAGATTAGCGACTGACAGGAAAGGACGGAAGCTATCGAGGCAATGAAGCACCCAAAGTTTTTGTGCAGTTCCACCAAAATCGAGCATCCCTATTGGCACATATATTGAGAGAGTGAGATTACTGTAATAGTGGGACTAGTTGATGAAACATACACTAACAAATAGAAGCACCCTCATTATCTTAATGGGTAAAGTTAGCAAGATAGTAGTCTTGCTTAAAGAGAGGTATTAGTTTATTTAATCAGTGCCAATTAGCTCAACTCAACACTCAAAGCATTGCCATTTATCATAGGTTGCAAAACTTAAAAGTGCAAAGATAAAGGAGTTTCTCATGACAGTAGCACGATACAAATAGAGATGACAACAAACTAATATGGATGAAGGCCTTAGGCCCGTACCAACCTGAGAAAAAAAACTTATTCATGTAGTCCCATAAGAGATGATAAAGCACTCACTGGAATCACACAATAGTACATATTTTTGTGCAATTCAAATGTATGGTTGAAATCACTCTTGTTTACCAGTGTTGAGATTATATCGAAAGATTATCAAGAACTTCCAGCAGAGTTAAAGCACTGGCTGGGATACAGTTCATTGTATTGTCTTGTGTAGTTCCACTAAAATGTATGATTGGCACAACATGATCCCTGTTTGCACAAGTAGGAACAAGGTGAAACCTTCATTAGCTTAGTGAGAAAGGATATGAAGACATTAGCATATTACTCAAACAGTAGCATCAAATTCATGATGGACAATACGCAAAACATTGCCTCATTGAACCAATGGCAATAAATTGACACGCAAAACAATAGCACTATTATGTCATGACACTAATAATATTCCCTCCCTGCTCCACCACATGATTCACCTCCATAGACAAACATTCACACGTACATGATTCAGCATAGGGTCCTACTAAAGATTTGTTTAACTCCAACAGGAAAATTAGGAAGTAATAAATTAGTGGTACTTAAGTGATCCTAATTAATTAAGTGAGACAGCAGAAGTGGAAGGGCTCCCTGGAGGATCGTCTCACATGTAAGGTAGTCGTTGCCGGAGCCCTTGAATAGCCTCGACTGAGGCCTCTGGCTTCAGCAAGATCGCCTTGGCACTGTTTATTCTTCTTCTTCTTCCTCTTCATGCTATGTTTCTCTTTCTCCTCACCATTTGGTGAAACCAAGTACATGATTGGCCTTCTAATTCAGAATTGGTTTTGTCAGTGAGGGAGTACAAGTGTACTAGTAAAAAACAACATTATTTTCTCATGGCAGTCGGAAAATAGAGATGAACACATCCATTAAATATCATTCTTACCTAAAGGAAGGTTATGGCGCCAATATGGATGATGAGGATTGGAACACAGATCTCCCTTTGTGCAGTTCCACCAAAATGAACCAACTGTTCCATCTGACACTCCAGTTAAACAGCACAAAAGTCACTTCTTTTAAGAAGAGTTTTGTGTAGTGCACCAAAAGGTCACAACAGCAACTAGGTGAATTGGATATCCTTGTTTGCACAAAAAGGCACAGAGGAAACAGTCAGAGTCTCAAACAATTACAGGCAAAAACATTTGGCTAAACTTGTCAGAGTCTCAAACAATTATAGGCAAAAACAGTGGCATGGCTTCATTTTTTACCAGGGACATTATATTAAGAACAACTAAGGCTGCGTTCGGTTCACAAGTTTGGTGCAGGATTTTCGTAGGAACACAATTCCTACCGTATTCTTTCCCTTCCAACCGTTCGGAACACGGGAAAGGTGAATAGTGTTTCATAGGAAAGCTGGTCTGGTAGTACTGATTCCATCGGATTAGAAACATCCACGCGCTGCTCATTTTTTGGGCGGAAGCCCGAGGCAGGCGCTCGCTGCCATGCGTTAGACAGGTTGTTGTGCTGTGTTTGCCGGAATATAAAAATCAACCTATGTGTGGTACGTGAGGTGAGGACAAGAGTAGTCACTGTGCAACTGAATAAACAAATAGCATCTCATACTGCCAAGCATGCTACTCTAAAAAAACAAATCTATACATTTCATAGTCCATCCGAACACATTCTCTTGAGAGTTTCCTCCGGTTCGCTATTCCATAGTTTTATACCTACATTCCTTTCCTATTCCTCTATTTTCATCAAGACCTATGCTTTCTGCCCCTTTATTCCGACCGGAGCCTAAATATTTGGTATAAGGGCATGGGACAGTGGGTGCACCAGCAGTACAACACCATGTACGTAAACAGGGGCATAAAGTGGTGATTAATAGTTTGTTGCCCCGAGAAACAAACATCCAAGAAACATATCTGGGTTGGTCCCATTTTTGTTCACTCTAGCCACCTACTCCTATGTGTGGATAGCAAATCTAGTCCTGGTCACACCACTGTGTACATCGTTACCCCTATATTTCCCTTTTCGACCAAGAGACCGGTTGGATGACCAGTCTGTACTACTTTCATCCCCTTTCCTTCCTGTTTGTACCAAGTCCGATGTACATACTAAATTCCCCCACCCCCACTTTATTTCAATGACAAGTACTTCGGACAGAGGGAGTACAAGATTCCACTCCATGAAGTAGCTTTACCTCTAACAATAGAAGAAAAAAAAGGTGACGTTGGACCATCTGATCGAGAGGGGCTGAGAGGTAGAAAATGATGCACATGCAGCGACATAGCGAGCTGGGGAAGTAGAGCTAAGGCGGTTTCGAACGAAGATATACCTAAAGGTCGTCGGGATGTGGATAGGTGGGCGGCGGGAGGCCTGATCCGCCCACAGGCAACGACAAAGGGATCGGAGGACCTCCCGCGCCGGCGCTCGGCCAGAGATAACAGTGTGGCCGGCAGTGGGTCTCCTCCCTCGCTGTCGACGGCGGCCTAAACGCTGCCCCTCCTCCCCTTCACCGGCGGAGGGGGATACGTCCGGATCTGTAACCAGCGGTGAGGATAGAAAGCCAGTGTTTTTTGAAGGGAGAAAGACAGGGTTACTACCCCTATCTTGTTTAGATCTGGAGAGGATGACAGTGTGTGAATAGAGCAGCCCTAGCAAGCAAGCGCGGAGGCTCCGGCCTATATATAAGTAGTGGGGTAGTTTTCCTTTTTCACTCCATCAAAACAATCGTTTAAAATTGTGTACTATGCTACATGCTAGGTCGCGGTTTTTTTAGTTGTTGATTGTTTTTTGGGATAGCTACCCGCTTGTTCCAAGTGGTGTTACGGTGTGCCAGGTCGCACTTTGTATCGTTCAAGTCTGGTAGTACTACAAGTCCTTCCATTAAATGAACAACCACCCCCTCGTAAAAATTGTGAACAAGCCCACGGCTAAAATTAGCGGAAACGTGGGTTTCCCCAACATGCATTATTATTTATATTTTCTACTCCCTCCATTCCTAAATATAAGTCTTTTTTATTAGCCACACCTAAGACAAGAATTTTTTTATTAGCAGTGAACCCCACATGTCACAGACACAAAAATTGTGGCAAGATTCCCTTAGGCAAGCCAAAGTGTGTCTAACAATTTGAGCAACTCAGGTTAGGCAAGTGTGGCAAGTGTGGGAAAAATAATGTGGCAACATAAGACAAACAGAGTCACAATCAAAACAGCCCCGTGATTTTTTGTGACATGCATGAAAATTTGGTTAGTTAAATTTATAGTCAAAATTTGGCAAGGTGCATCAAATCAACACATGCAAGTATGAAAAGGAAAGTCACGGCATGCATGCATGCGTTGTACTCCCTCCATTTCCAAATATAAGTCTTTTTAGAGATTGCAACAAGTGACTACTCCCTACGTTCCTAAATGTAAGTCTTTTTAGGGATTCCACTATAAACTACATACGGATGTATATAGACATATTTTAGAGTGTAGATTCACTCATTTTGTTTCGTATGTACTCCAGTTCATAGTGAAATCTGTAAAAAGACTTATATTTTGGAACGAAGGGAGTACATATGAAGCAAAATATGTCTACTCCTACATACGAAGTAGCCCATTTGAAATGTGTAAAAAGAGTTTTATCGAATGCAGTGCTTTGATGTGTCGCGTCAACTCGTACAAGCCCGAGAAATTTGATTACTACGACGCCCTCTCCCTCGCGGACTGAGCTCTGGTGCCTTAACTGCACCTGCCTTTGGCTGCATGATAGGTGGGCCAACCACCTGTTGGGCCCACCTGTCATGGACGCAAAGGCAGGAACAGTAAGTAGAAGCTTTCGCTACACGCTATCTCTCCCGCACGAGGTGGACGGACATGCAGCAGTGGATTCGATACTATAGATGTAGGAGTAACATCATTGTTCGTCTTCTCGAAGAGGCGAAGAGATAAGTGCAAACCGAACATGGCAGTTGCGAACGCTCACGTGGTGCGGTTCCTTGGAGTACTAGCCAGGCTCTTGCATGAGACAAAATTGCTATTGTTTAACAATTAAACTCCATTATCCATTGGGTGATACTCATTCTGCATAGGTCCACGCGCTTAGCACCGTTTCCTCCTGGGGTCACCAATGTTTATTTGCTAATTAATAGCATTCCATGCAATGAACTAGCCATTGCAAGTCATTAAAAGCATGCACACCTCTCATCTCTTATTGGTTGATACGTATGTCAAGAAACAAGAAACAAGGTAGAAGTTAATGCACCGCGCCTAAGTGTTTTGGGACTATTTGGTTTTCGTAAGATGACTTACAGACCTAGACGAAGGGAGTAGTATAGACCTGTAAACTGGAAAGGAGTATTTTCCTTTCTAGAGATTTCAACAAGTGACTAGACTTCGGCTAAAAAAACAAGTGACTAGACTACACCGTGTGCAGTACCCCCTCCCCTCCGGTTTATAGGGCTCAAATCTTAAATCTCATGAAGCAAGGCATTTTGCGATTGGAGGAATGTATCTCGTACTTTACAAAACTACCCTAATTAAACTCATGCATTAATTACGTAGTTCTCTCGTTTTCCTCTCCACCTTGGTCGCGGTGCACAATATTGAGGCTAGCCATAGTGGGAGTAACTTAGGTAGTAACTTAACACATCCCAAGACAATTTTGCTTATGTGTCAAGTATTTAATGAGGAAAGAGGTGCTTGTGGTAACATAATATGTTACTATAACATAGCACTTTCCGAGGCAAAATGAGTCTATGAGATAATAAATGAAGCAATCTATGATACTACTACTATGTTACTTTGCACTATGGAGGTAGTAACTTACACTAGTGTCATATGCATGACACTAGTCTAAGTTACTCCCCACTATGACCAGCCTCAAAGAGTGCTTTGATACATTTTAGTCTCATGACTAAAAGTAGTGGGACTAAAACTTGTTAGCCTCATCCATGGTTCGATCCAAATACTAAAGAGACTAAAATCAAGTTAATGACATTTCAAAGCCTCCGGGCCCTTGTGCCATCCACCGAATCACAGCGAGGTGCTACAGTCGAGACTCACCTGTCACCCCGGTGTGGCCGTCATGACCCGTCATATCACAAAACCCACACCTTTACCAGCAGTGGTAAGGTGGCCTCCAGGTTGGACTGGACGAAGTAACCATCATTTCATTGGAACGCTTGTTCAAGCCCTTTCTTCCCTTTCTTGAAGAAAACCTCACTCCAGGCTACTCACTTCTGCCATTTTTCTTCTCTACCAACGAAGGAAAGGTGGGCGAATCAGTTATGCTGATATATTTTCATTCCAATAATCTTCTTTTTGCGAAGCACCGACCGATTCTCACATCCTATTCTTTTCCTATTTTCATTGCGATTGTGGTTTCCTTTCAATTGCTTTTTGTTTGTCAGTTCATTGATGGATCCTAGAGCACTAGACCAAGAGTTGCCGGCGGACAACCCACTGGAGACAACGGAATCATGAAGGACTACCGCTGGTGGTAGTCCTGTTGGCATCGCCCTGGAGATTGATTCCGATACCGCTGTCCATCCTGTGGACATCGCCCCAGAGATCGATTTCGATATCGCGGTCAGACCTGTGGACATCGCCCCAGAAATCGATTCCCATGCCGCTGTCCATGATGTGGTCATTGCCCGAGAGATCGATGACAAGAAATAGTTGGTCGCGCTAATCCTTCAGGGTAGTTTGCATTGCCCTGTTTTTAATTACCAGAACGATGCGTGTTATCAAACCATCTTAGGGCTAGTGCACTATCTTGTGTGGGAGGATCTTGCTACTTTTGTTTGATAGTGAATCATGCGATGAATCATGCGAACCCTCTCCGAGTTATGGAAACAGATGTATCCTCACCAACTTTTGATGTAATATATGGCATGCTTAGATGTAAGTTTGAACTGTTTATCATATCAGCAGGGCTTGTTTGATGATTCTTGGTGTTAGTAGGCTAGCTATTGTGCAAGCAATAGTACTTGCAAAACACTCACCTAAGAGAAACGTTGGGGCTGATGAGCTCGTGGTACGCTTATACTTATCCCTCGTCGATCGACCAATAGCCCTAGCTCCTAAAATTGTAGGCTTAGCGATCGATCAGGCAATAGTCGACATACATTCAGGCCTCATTTGGTTCATAGGGTAGGAAAATCGTAGCAAAAGTACAGAGAACGTGCAACACAAAATCATAGCAGTGCAGAGACGTACTCCCTCCGTTCCAAAAAATATGACCTAGGTGGGCTAGTTTGGCCTAGTGGGTTTCAGTGATATGACGTGGTAGAGCGCCGTCCGGTCTTCGCGTGTGGTAGCAGTATTGCGGGTACAGTAAGTTTTCTTGAAGAAGCGGAATTCTACGAAGTCATGATGGTTCCTTCATCCGAACAACTTATGGTGGGAAAGGTTGGGCCTGTGATACGACAGGAGTAGACCAGGATAATTTTGTGCATGGAAGGTGGACTAGGATGGTCGACGTCCCACATGTCGGCGAATGAAAGTATTCTTTCCGATATAGAGGACGAGCAACGAGTACTCATTGTTTATTTTTGATGAAAGCTATTGTCTCCACTGTTACTCCTTGACTTTGTCAATGCCTCTCTCTCCTCCACATAAGCGGGGACTACTTGCTATGCATGCAGCGGGCAGCTGGCGTCTTGAGGGGCCAGGGCGGTGAGAGCAGGCTCCGGAAGCGGTCCGGACTCCAGCATGGCCCACCTCACATTATCACCATATATGTCTTGGAGTTCGTGCGCTGTGGGCGGGCGATCTCTTATCCCTCCCCCGTTTCTCTCTTCTCAGCCGACGCCCGCCGAGCGATTAGATTTCGGCTATCGACGATTTATTCAATTACGGTCCCACATGTCAGTGAAATTGCAGGACAACGCGTGTCCCCTTTGGTGAGCGGCGTGCGAGCCGGACTGTCGGGGTTGCGACGTGTACGAGTCGTAAGTGTGCCGCCTTTTCCTTTAGAACTTGCGAAGCATAACATTTTCACGCGATCGATCAGTAGAAATCCAGAACAAAATGACGAGGGCGGTGCTTTCCCACTCGTTAGGCGGGCTAGTTCGAGTGAGATGATGTGCTACAGTGCCATCCACTTGCTCCATTTTTATGTAAGCAAGGGTTTACACTCGTACGCGGGAGGAGTGCGAAACACCATGGATCTGATTTTGATCGAGGGATAACTGTTCCCTGCCAAATAATGGAGGATTGTTAGCAATAATAGCATGATAGTTAGGGCATCTCCAGCGCTGGCCCACAAATTTACACCGGCATCTGTCCGAGGACACTGATGGATGCCATCCGATGCTGCCCGCATACCTTTCGACAACTATATGAACTAACCGGACGAAATTCGTGCAAGCAAAGCAAATTTCAAATTAACCGGCTGAAATTAACCGGATAAATCCATTACATTTTGAAAACTTTTCCTACAAAATGGACGAAATTCATTACATATTTTGCACAAACTGTACTAAACCTACTGTAAACCTAATCTAAACGATCACCGGCGCCCGACCACCAAGTCCGGCCATGAACCCGAGAAAGTCGGCCATTGCCTTTGCCTCCTCCTCATCCGCCTCAATAACCTCCTCCTCCGGCCGGAGCACAAGGTTTTGAAGATTTCTGCCTCCACGTCGCCGTCAAGCGACTAATCCACCGTCGATGTTTACCCCACCAAGCTTGGCGTTGACTGAGTGGAGTAGCGGTGGCCTTCCCGGGATCAGAGCGGCGATGACCTACCGTGTACTACTCTTCCTCGCTCTGGCTGCACCCGCGCACGTGCGCCAGCTACGTGGTCGTGGCCGTGGAGGGCGGCCCGGGGGGTGCCGGCGATCTCCTTCGTTTGCTCCCGTGACAGTACGTCAAAGAGAGCTTTGGAGCGTGCCGGGAGCGGAGCCGCCGATGTCCCTCGTCATCTCCTGCGACAGTACGTCCAAGAGAGCTTCGGAGCGCCACGAGGCCATGGTTGAAGTGGTCCCGACAGAAGGAATGGACCGGAGGAGAATAAGTGTGGGTCTTTGGCTATGGCTGGGAGCTGGGGCTCAAGTTAATATAGCGGGGGAATGGCAATGAGCCGCGGCAGACGGATGGACAACTAGCGTCGGAGTAGGTTCGTCGGGCGTGAATGCGGAAGCTGCTTCAGTGACTTAACTGCAGATGCGCTTGGGTGACTGACATGTGGGCCCAACGGGCGTCTGGCCCGCATGTCAGTGACACACCAATTGCACTTGCAGTTAAGTCTAGTGAATGCGGCATTGACATTCTGGAGAGACGGTGACTGTTTCAGGCGCATGCGGACTGTTTGACTGGTCAGCCATACAAATATAGAGCTATACACTAAGCCAGCGTCCATATAATCACCATATCTCGTATACAATGATCAAAGTGAGGTATCAAGACAAGTTCGATGACCGCCAATGTTTACTCGGTAATAAATGACCAGGATTGAAGGGGAATCCTAATTTGCTTCGTCTTTTGTCCTTGAGCTCTTGACAAACCAATGCACTATACCGTTGTCTGGCCACTCCACCCTAGAGCTCTCACCAAGCGTCGTTCATGCCACCGTGCTGCACACTAACCGGTAAGGCAGTGATGGCATCCCGCCGCGCCGAGTTCCTCGCCACCCACGAACGCACACAAAATGGTAGGGAAGCGATGGCATCCCGCCGTGCCGAGTTCATCGCCGCTCGCGACCTCACAACTATGTGGGAGGAATTTGAAGATGCCAAGGCCGAATGGGCGGTAGAGCAAGACGCGGCCAAAGCCGCACAAAGGGAGCGGAAAAGTCAGAAAGCACTCAAGAAAAGAGAGGCCCGCCACCGCAAGAAAGAAAAGGATGCACGCACTGCTGCAGAGAGGTCGGCGGAGATCCAAGCACGGTGGGGTGTCGCCGACAAAGCCGGGAAGGAGAACGACAGCGTCTGGCCGGCATGTGATAAGTAGTAGTACTAGTAGTTAGTGTGTATGTCTGTGTCTGAGTACGAGCATGTACCATTACTACTAGTTACTACTGTAGTTTTTAGAGCAAATTACCAGTATATTAGCCTAGACTAAGTGGAAAAATTCCTATCCTATGCATCAAATGGCATCTCTTTCTCTATAGGAATTGAGATGCATGTCAACTCACTTCCTATGATTTTCATATTCCTATCCTATGAACGAAAGGAGGCCTCTGTTGGAGTAAATACTGTAGCTAGCAGTACTGCTAGTACAGTAGTTTTCTTTAAGAAGCGGAATTCAACAAAGTCATGATGGTTCCTTCGTCCGAGCAACTTCAAAGTGGGAAGTTGGCCTGTGATTTGACGGCTCATTAGTCATTGTTACTACGGCGCGATGACCTGGGTGACTCTCCCTTGGAGTTCTGCGTGCATGGCAAGTGGACTAGGATGGTCGACGTCCCACATGTTGGCGAACAGAAGTATTCTTTCCAATATCGAGGAGTAAGGAAACCGCGTGGTATTGTATCACTGCTGATTGGTTCACAAAAAAAATAGTATCACTGCCGATTTATAATTATTTTTTTATTTCTGATGAATGCTAGCGTTTCAACTCTTACGACGAAGGGTGCCAAACACGGCACGTGCTGGATGTCCCACATGTTAGCGAAAGGAGTGGGACATGAACAGCGTGGTAGAGCCCAGCGTAAAAAAACAGCGTGGTAGAGCGTCTCCACTTCTACCACTTCTGGGTCGGAGACCACATGTAGTAGTACTTAGCTGTATGAATGATACAAAGTGCGACCTGGAGAGAAAGACACCTCTAGTTGGAAGGTCTCAGGGCATACACGTAAACAAATATAAAAGTTAATATGTGCCTCCAACTAATATAGTCGTAGTAGAGTACTTAGACACGTACTCCATAACATCACCGTGCATTTCACGTACAACATTTAGTGGTAGTACGTAGTAAGAGACAAATGCCGCCCAAGAGTTCCTTTCTCGACCTACTTTTGGGTGTTTGGTAGAGTGTATGGAGGGTGCATGAGTCCACACTAGTTTAGCACAAATACACTAGAAGCATGCATGAAGAGAGCATGCATGAAGAGGGGTGTTGAGTTGAGCATGCATGAAGAGGGAACAACTATGTTGAGACAAGAACGCAACCAAACACACCCTGTATGCCACGCATGTTCATACCATTTGTGCCTTTCTACTTCACTTACTGCGCTACATTACTCAGGTTCGGACGTCCACTCCTGGGTACATGTCCGTCTCGTAGTTCCAGTGCCATGTGTTCTTCATATAGATGGAACGATCATTGCATAACACGTGCGCCTTGATGCCATATGTCTCGCGTGTTGGCAAAAGGATGAACAAAGCTCACGTAAAAAATAAAGTGGAAGAACATAGATTCCGGACGACCGAGAAGGAGCAAGGAACCTCGTGGTGGAGCGTCTGCACTCATAATATTTTAATATTATTCAGCGATATAAAATTAACCAATCATCTCCACAGTGGACTGGAAGAGTACGAAACACGGCAGCCCAGTGCAGTTACATCATACTAGTACATGGCTAACCCACGCTATCACCATATTTCTTGGCTTCCGTGCGACACCTATCTCTAGTAATCCAGCAGCCTGTATCACTTTTCCCTCCTCGTCTCTATCAAAGTGCGGCGGGCTGGCGTTTCTGCCGTCTATTGAGGTCGGTTAACTATCACATGTTAGCGACATGCCAAGAGCATTCTAAAAAATTCCTTTCACATTCCGTTTTCAAAAAGAAAAAAAATCCTTTCACGTACGAATTTGCCTGTATGCTTTGAGCAAGTTGCATGTCCTATACTGCTCCTGTTTGATACTCTAACTTAGCTAGAGGTTAGACTAACTCATGACTAACCCTGAACTAACTGTAGCCAAAGAGGTGTTTGGGTGACAGGGTTAGATTGACAATAAATGCACTTCATGGAGAGAGAAAAGTGATTTTTCAGTGGTCCCAATGAGAACTATCTCCAGTTAGCACCTCTTGGGTGGGATAGTTTTTTTGGTGGATTAGGTGCAACTTGCTCCAATTTAAACCCTCATGCTTGGATACTTTAGGGCTATATGAGCCCCAACTAGCTCAAACTAACTCTAACCCATGGATCCAAACAGGGCCTATGGCCATTCTTGATGCGGAGCAGTCGCGTGCACCGGGAAGCGACGCTCTCTAGGCCGTCGCGCCACTTCAAAGCCGGCGCCAGTGAGAGGTCGCCTTCGCTCTGGCCGGGCATTAATGCGGCACTGATGCTCCAGGTGACGCTGACCGTTTCACGCGGGAAGCGCACGCTGGCAAGGGAGTATAGGTTTTGAACCGTTTCAGGTGTAATAGTAATGGTAGTTTGCAAAACTACTCAATTATTGCACTCAATTTCCTAAGAAATTGTGGTAGAAACGTTACTCCACAGCCCGCTTCCCTTTTCCTTCCTGCTCCTGATTTACGTGGCCATGTTAACGTGGTTGTGTCAAAAAAATGTCACTTCCTGCTCGTGATTTGCGTTCTATAATTACAAGCAAGATTCTCGTGCATTGCACGGAACATCAATATGCATTTTTTTACAAAACACCTGTTGTGATTGACCCATGCAGGAGTAATCCCATGTGCAAAAACTAATGATATCTCGAGAATTTTATCAGAAAACTGGTATCTCGAGAATGTCATCGAAAAAATGAAAGATGAGAGATAAGGCGAGGAGGAGTGGAGCGTGGTGGTGACCGATGGTCGTAATGGGTGAAGGCATGGGGATGGACGGTGCCGGCAGGCGGCAGCGGCCACCATGCATGCTAGATTGTTACAGAGACTCATTCCTTTTTTAATTGCTGAGCAATGAGGTTGCGGGAGATAATGATGTCGAGAGAGGTGCGGGTATCTTTTGTAAAATTATCATAGTTTGCTTCCTATCCGTCAGATATAGATCATACGGTCTGTATTACAAGATGGCAGGCACACCATCAATGCCAACTTGTTTTTTTATAAGGGTATACAGATGATAAGTTTGCTGACTACTAAAGTAAAGTGGAATCTGTCCATGTTATGCAAGTAAATAAAGGTGATTGTTTATCATACGGGTAAGGTTGGATGAAGGGTGGTAGGAACAAATGCTCCGCCTAGAGCATGTGTGTGTGAGATGGAGTCTTAGTGTGTGTGGTGTGTGTGTGTGAGAGAGAGAGAGAGAGAGGAGAGAGAGAGAGTGAGAGAGAGAGAGGAGAGAGAGAGAGGAGAGAGAGAGATGGATTCTTAGTTTG
>NC_041385.1:372561443-372581493 GCF_002162155.2 Triticum dicoccoides
GGGGGGAGGTAGCTAGAAGGAGATTGTTAAGTGTGAGTGTGTGTTTTGCCCATCCAGGCGGAAGTTATGTGCACAAAAGAGGAGAACGATTCGATGTGGCGTTAGGATTGAGGGTAATTAACTACGTATGGAGATGAACGTGCATGTGTGAGAGGTATACATGTATACGTGGGATGTGTGTGTGTGCGCGCGCGCATGATCGAGATAAAAGAAAGAAGACATAAGTCCTAAGATCAACGACATGGGAGAGACGGATCGGTATGACAACATGCATGCATGTGAGAATGCAGGGAAGAAGGCCCGACAATTGAGCATGTGTTTTTGTCTTTAAGAGATAGTGGCGTGGGCTGGATCATGCATCTATGGTGAGCAGAGGGGGTGAGGCGCAACGATTGTGAAAAAGAGATCAACCTATAAATGCATATGTATGGATAGACATATATAATGTCGGTGATAGGTAGCAAGACTCCGTGCGAGAAAGAAATGTTGACGGAGAAACTACAGATAGATACGGAGATGGAGATGCTAGCTAGAGAGACATCCATTAGTTTGGGTGTCGGAGATGACCGTCGGGTGGTTCAAAGGGTGAAGTTTTATATGTGTGTGAGAGGGCACTTGACTGCATGCATGTAGAGAGAAACATATGTAGTGTGCGTGATAGGAATCAAGAGTGAGGGCGAGAAAGAAGGTTGATGGAGAAACAGATAAATAGAAAGATAAAGATGCTAGCTAGTGTGCGCTAGAGATAGGAGTCGAGTGGATCAGAAGGCTGGGTTATGTGTGTGGGCGTGAGAGAGATAGAGAGAGGGTGCATGTGAGTCACATACAAACAAATATCAGAGAGAAATGAGATCCAGAGAGACGGAGTTTTGTGTCTGCGAGAGAGAAAGATATTTTACAACGAGAGTGATAGCTAGAGAGACATATGAGGGAACGCAAGATATCTCTAGGGATAGAGGGTGTGTTTGAGCGACATACAAGAGAACAATGGAGAAATATGAGAACCTGGGAGACAGAGTTTGTGTTTGTGTGTGAGAAAGAGATATTGAAGAGGAAGAGTCGTAGGTTCTCATATCTAAGGAGCGAAAGACATCTCTGTATGAGGGGTGTGTGAGTGGCACACATGGGAATAGTTGAGAGAAATGAGACCCCGGGAGACAAAGTTTTGTGTTTGTGTGAGAGAAAGAGATTCCACATGGAGAATCATAGCTAGAGACACATAGCAGGGAGCGAGATATACTTAGAGAGAGATAGAGTGATGAAGGTCGATGGATAGAGTACCATCAGTGTGTTACGAAGATAAAAGATCATTGTCGACATACAGGTAGCACGAGAGATGCCTGAGAGACGATGAACGCGTATAGGTCCAGAGAGATAGTCCTATATAAGCATGAGTGATAGCTATATGAGACAAATATCTGGATTAAAGGGGATTCAAATATTTAAACTAGAGATCACGACATCGATAATATCATAACGCAAATTGCTGTATCAAACATGCATATTCCTTTGAATTTGGGCACACGTGTAAGGTTATATAGTTTATCAATATTGGTGATACATAGATTCTTCAATTACAAACAATGCATGGTTTATATGCAATTAGTGTCTAAACGGGATTACACTATATGTTGCATGTGTGAAACACATTATACATGTTTGAGAAGTTAAAAAAACCCGCATGAAACACACATTAATTGGAGACAGTTGGCGAGGAATGCATACATTGGATTTCAACATAAAGTGGTTTCAAATATTTGAAAATCCAAATTGATGGATACAACCTTATGAATCTGAGATCATGCCATTTGTAAACCATATTTATGTATAAATGGTGTTGTGCTTTTGAAAGTATATATGTAAAAAAATGATGTATATAGAATGTAATTCCAATTGAAAATGGATCCCGCCCGAAAAAAAATAGTAGAATACAAACGGGATTCGAATTGAGTTCGCATGGTAAACATGCACTGTGCAAAATTTGAACGAAGCGGGGAAAGTCGCAGTAACCGCCCGAAACCAAAATCTGCGAGATGGAAATCACTATTGCCTATCCCTGCCGCGCAAAGCCTATCTGCTGGATTTCTATAGGTTTCGATAGGGGTAGGTTTGTAATTTCACCCAAACGTGACGTAACCGCCTCTCACCCGGATTCATATACGGTGGGCGCCAAAAGACAGTGTGCCCTCGGCCGAAATTGACTCCCTCCCCGATTCATATTCATACACGGTGGGCGCCGAAAACAAACTCTCATCGGCAAATATTTGGTGTATGCGAGATTACCGTCCTATCCCCAACCGACTAATGTTGCTGTGATGTAGTAGAAATTTGAAACGAGGGCTAAGTTTGTAAATTTCCTTGCATTTAAGACAAGCGCGCCCTGACTACATGGTTCCCCCCTTCCTCTCTACCTCCCTTTTCCCCATTCGTACTCTGTGGGCGCCAAAACGCCCTCTCCACCCCACCCTCCTCCGTCCGCCGCCGTCCGCCACCCCATCCACCGCCGTCCTCCTCCACCATGTCCGAGCTGATACCCCGACGCCGCCGTCCATTACAAGACATCGACCTCTCTCATCCACGCCTTTGGACCGGGATCCTTGCATCCCGTCCTCTCGCTTCATCCCCGCTGTCATCCACCTTGCCAGCACCGCTCCTACGACCGTCTCGTCCACCGCGCCCCACCGCCACCGTCTACCCTCCTAGATCTGCTTCCACGCCGCTGACAGCCATCGCTACCGCAGCACCGTCAAATTCTCACCAGATGCGTACGCGGTGCCGCACCAGAGGCGGCACTATTTCGTATATTCTCAACTTATTTATCGCAGCAAGAAAATAGATCGCCACTGCTTTACTCTGATTTCTTGTCTTGGTTGCGAAGTTGCCTTTGTCCGGTTTGCACCTTCAAATCCGCCATGGCACGCTCAACACTATACTCCCAATGCTTATGGTTTTTCCCTTTTATATTCCACACTTGTTAAATCACAGTAGACTAAATTTCAAAATTGGGTCAGTCAATTTTTCAGAGCTCGCCGGAGTTCGCCGGTGCGATCCAAGGGGCTCGGGTGGTTGTGGGGCCTCGCCGAACGAAGAAAACTTGACCCGGGTGGGGGGTGGGGGTGGTGGACAAACACAGGTGATGGGGGCCGATGGTCCGGCCGGCGGCCCATGCGGTGTTCTGTATGGGAAGAATCACAGACGAGGAAGAAGAAGGGTTAGGAGACGTAGGATCTTCATCCAACCGCCTGAAATGGTCAAGAGACAGCTGGGAGTTGCATTCTTAATGCGCTCTGGTTCATCATGTGTGGGCACTACGCAAGCAACATTTTATTATCCAAAATATGCTTGCTCTTCTTTACCATGTTCGATAGTGCTGGCCTATACGCGATCGATAGGCTTTCAATTACTAGCGGCAATACAACACCGTATTTTCAAGCTAGTTCCACTTTCCCGATTTATATATCGTGGTTATGGTGTACCCCTGTTATGTACACTATGATCTGCCTAGTTGATGTGTGCTCATGTTATCATGGTTTGGCAATAAACTATCTATACAGTATATTATGAACCTATCATCTGCCAGCTATCCTTACTTCTAGAGCCTATTTTTTTGTGTACTTGTGCCAGATTATATAAATGCACGCACGATATTACATCACAGATGAGCTCTCTCATCAGAATCCAGTGATAGCACGTAAGTGTTTACAGGGGCGCCCCTATATTAGAATATCATCTGCATTACAAAGATAATCTCACAACTATTTATGTTTTCAAGGTTCTCAGATATTATACGCAATTACAGTGAATATCAGAATCCGCGCATCAGAAGAATATTGTGGAACACTGCAATGACTTACAAAATTGGCACCAAGGCATTGAGTGCCATTTTGGAAGCAATGAAACTCGTACACTCCCCACCTGTTGATTCTTGTTCAGAATATCATTCTAATGACTATTCTAACCTCGAGGAGTCAAAGGCAGATGGCCTGTCCTGTTCACCCATCAAGGTGCCTGTTCTAATTTGGCAAGGTTTTATTGATTGCGCGTATCTTGGATATGTTGTCTTGCATTTCTTCTACTTTGTTGCACCACCATCTGCTTAGTTTACTCATCATATAACTCGAGATGCTATGCCCATCCATTATCAATACATATTCAATCTATCGTCATACCATGTTTTTCCACTCAAATGGTGTTCTTGTGCATCAGACATCAAAAAGGAGAGGATGATTGCCGAACCTGAAGGAGCACCAGCAAAGTCCTTGAAAAACGTGGTGGTGGCGGAGAAATCAGACAGCGCCCCATTTATATTGGCTTACAACCAGTGACACAAAACATAGGAACGACTCGAGCAGACTGTACCCATACTTCACTGGCCACACCACTAGCCCCACCACACAGGACCTGCACTCCAGCAAAAGGTATACCGATTTCATTTGCCATAGCACCAGCCGTACCACAGAAAAATCCCACTCCAGCAAAAAGTACAACAAGTCCACCGGCCGAAGACCTATCCCAACTGCAGAGACGGCCAATTCCTGCAGATTGGAACCCCATTCCATTTATTCCCAGTTTAAAAGACAATGCTTTCAATGTTGTTAGGGACTACGTGCATATATTTCCATCATGGGAAGATTATAGTGAAGACAAACACCATTTTCACATCTTCCTGTCCAACTTACGTGTAAGTGCTATTATTCATGGTTATTATTTTCCTGTTTTCTGCTGATTGAACACATCAATGATTTACATTACATTGTTGTAACTAGGTGAGGGTCAATCTGGATAGTCATGACGAGCAAAGCTTGCTTGTGCTTTTCAAGGAAGCAGTGCAGCAGTATCGGTGTTACCTGAGGAAATCACACTTTGATGGCAAGTCTATAAACAAATTTCCGGTGAAGTCTCCTGTGCTAAATTTAGAAGACATTGAATAGAAAAACCTTGTTATGCACTGGTCTCATTCCCAGGATGAGGTACTGTCTAGGAAATCACATGCCAATTTGAACTTCTACTTTTCCGCATGTGCCTTACGGATCTTTTTTGCAGGAAATCAGCTCGAAGAAGAATTCCGGTTGAAAAGAACGACAGGATATCGCAAATATGCTGCCCGCTGTTTTGCTCTTGTTAGTACCTGTTGTCCTGTATCACTGTACTTGCATACATACCTGGTTCATTATGTGACAGCAGTATGCATGATAGCTTGCTTATCAATTGTTCGCTCCAAATTATCTGATCTGTATGAATGGTTACATTAGTGTAGAATATATCCAATGCCAATGAATTTTTTTAGCTCTGCATTGTTCTTGTAAGTACATGCTGTTCTTTATCAGTGTACTTATATTGACAAGTAGTTGTTCATGTACCATCACTCTGCAGCTTATTTTCCTTTGCCCTCCATTTTCTACACATCAGATCTATATTTACTCTTACCATAAGGTTGGTACTGAAGAAGTTTAGCTGTGCATTGCTCTTGGCTGTGCCTTTTGCCTGTATTGCTGCACATACATTTATAGCTACTTGTTTATGTAGCATCACTCTTCATCTTATCTTAAATATTCTCCATTTTTTCGTATATTATCACATCTATATTTACTCTTAACAAAATGTAGAATAAAGGCAATGCTTACGAAGAACATTCCGTGCTAAACCTCTTGAATTGCCCCCCATCAGCATGGACAAGGGCTTTATAGAGCCTGTCTTCACCAGTAATGTAAGTTTGTCCTTCTCAAGCCTTCAAACTTTGTTGTGTATATTTGATTAGGCATGACTGCAACAGCTGTTTATTTTTGGTATTTGCATCAAATTGCATGTTTAAAGTTTATTATGTAATTCATAAACAAAAGTTTGTCCTTCTCAATTTAAGTTTTCAGTTGTACAACTAAGTTCCTTCTTCATACCATGTAAATTAAACTATACAAAGCAAGTGATCTTCTTTTGCACTACATGTATGCTTCTGTTCTTCATCCGTAATCCAGTGGTGTGGTGAACCTACCCACTACAGCACAATGTCATATTCTGCAATGTCTTAACTATGAACAATGTCATATCATTTTACTATTATTTAAACCGCCTCTTTATTTGCCAATCTGAAATGGGATAAATTGACAGCACACTAACCATTGATACTTATGAGTTCTTGATCTTTAATCCAGTGGTGTCGTGAAGCTGCCAACTCCTTCACAATGTCAATTCCTGCCATGTCTTGACCTGAACAATACCATATTGTGTTAATGCAATTTTAAACTGTGTCACTTTATTCGTCAGTAAGAAATGTGATGAATTGTCAGCACTGATACTTTTATGTGCAAAACCTGTCATCTGTCTGCTTGTTTATCTTTTGAAGTGAGGAAGATATAAGTGTTGAACAAGCGCAGTCTCATCATCTTGCTCAGTTGCTTGCGCTGCAGCTCCCCAGCAGGGCTAACCTTTCTTGAACTCTATTGAAGTGCTGTCGGTTTTGTATATTATTTTGTCGGCGTGTTTATTTGCACTGGTGGCGATCTTTGATGCCCAGTGTATGTAATTTGTTGTCTGCTTGTGCTTTATTATCATAGTGGCGAACTTTGATGCCCAGTGGATGTAATATGCCGTAATTTCTTTATTGTATAGTCTAGGTTTTTTCTTATTCACGATGCTGCAGTTATTTTACTGTATATATATATATATCATGTCTTCGTAGTAAACCGGCCAAACCGTAAAATTACGGTACATAATCGGGCCGTCATGCAATCACGATGTATGATCCACATCATGGGCCCCGTCAAACTAGCCCACTAGTAGATTCGGGCCTTTAATAGGCCGAGTAACCCCCGGCCCTCTTTTCGCAAGAAAACTCAATGGGCTTTTAGGAGGCTGAGAAGTAGGCTGGGCCTGAAACGTGCCGAATAGCTCACGGGCCGGCGGCAGCCCGAAATGGACCCCGGCCCATGATTGTGCGAATCAATTCACGGGCTTTTAACAGGCCAAAGTTGTCTCAGTCCTTGTTTGGCCCAATCAGATATCGGCTGCGAGCAGGCCGGATGCAAACCGGGCCGTAGTTAGGCCCAACTATATGACGGGCTTTTAACAGGCCGAAATTAATATAGGGCCGAAATGTTAAATGGTCCCTTAACAGGCCGAAACTAATATCAGGCCGGTACTAAATGGACCTTTAGCAAGTGGGCCCAAAAGCATAGCGTCGAGTCAACGGGCCAAATCTGATATGGGCCATAATTGAGCCCAAAGCCTCTTAAAGGGCCGGACCTGATCTGGGTTGTGATTTGGCCCAGAAAGTGGGAGGCTTTTAACGGGCCGGATCTTATATGGGCCATTACTAGGACCGGAACGTGGCAGGCCATTAATGGACCGTATCAATTATGGGCCGGCATTTGGCCCAAAACATGGTAGCCAGTTAATGGGTCGGCCTACTAGGGTCCTCAAAATCTTTTGGGCCTATAGCTGGGCCGGCCCATTAATGTCGGCGAAATCTCATGGGCCTTTAGCTGGGCCGGCCCGTTATGATCCGCAAGAATTTTGTGGGCATTTATCTGGGCCGGCCCATTATGGCACACAAAAATCTTGTGGGCCTTTACCTGGGCCGGCCTATTATGGCCCATGAAATCTTGTGGGCCTTTAGCTGGGCCAGTCCATTATAGTCCGCAAAATCTCGTGGGCCTTTAACTGGGCCGGCCCATTATGGGGCGCCAAATCTTGTGGGCCTTTAGTTGGGCCGGCCCATTTAAACTTGATTGGTCGTGCCACGTGTCGACGTATCATAGGCGCATTCTGTCCAATGAGTGGATGACATCTGTCCCAACGATGAGCCAACACGTGTTTCCTCCAGCCAATGATGATTATACACGTGGAAAATCCCCATAGGTCGGGGCTGTTAACGGGTTATCGGATCCAAAACCCGACCCGATAGCTTAACGGCGTTCCATTACGGTGGATGCCACGTGTCGGTCACCCTTGACGAAAGCACTTCTGTGATGCGCGATTTATTGTCATGGAAGTGGACACTTCCGTGATGATAATTTTGGTAATGTCATCGAACACTTCTATGACAGCACAGGTATGACTATCTTGATTCTGTCATAAATTTGTCATGGATGTACATGCATGACAAAAAAACGCGACCTACTATGACAAACACGTATCATCACGGAAGTGTATTTTTTTGTAGTGCTTTCCTTTCTCCCTTGAGGAGGGAAGGAAGGAGGGACTTGCCCTCCCCCGTTTCCTTTCCCTAGGGCTGGCCGGCCTGGTGGAGGGGTGCACCAGCCCCTTGTGGGCTGGTCCGTCCCCTCCTTGGCCCATTAAGCCCATATCTTTCGCCAGGGATGCCCAGAACCCCTTCCAGTGACCCGATACCCGGTACCCTCCGAAACACTTCCGGTGTCCGAATACCATCGTCCTATATAGCAATATTTACCTCTCGACCATTTCGAGAAACCTCTTCATGTCAGTGATCTCATCCGGTACTCCGAACAACATTCGGTCACCAAATCACATAAGTCATACAATACTATATCGTCATCGAATGTTAAGCGTGCGGACCCTATGGGTTCGAGAACTATGTAGACATGACCGAGACACCTCTCCAGTTAATAACCAATAGCGGAACCTGGATGCTCCTATTGGCTCCCACATATTCTATGAAGATCTTTATCGGTTGAACCATTATGACAACATATGTTATTCCCTTTGTCATCGGTATGTTACTTGCCCGAGATTGGATCATCTGTATCTTCATACCTAGTTCAATCTCATTACCAACAAGTCTCTTTACTAGTTCCGTAATACGTATTCCTATAACTAACTCATTAGTCACTTTGCTTGCAAGGCTTCTTATGATGTGTATTACCAAGAGGGCCTAGAGATACCTCTCAGATACTCTGAGTGACAAATCCTAATCTCGATCTATGCCAACCCAACAAACACCTTCGGAGATACCTGTTGAGCATCTTTATAATCACCCAGTTACGCTGTGATGTTTGATAGCACACAAGGCATTCCTCCGGTATCAGGGAGTTGCATAATCTCATGGTTGAAGGAATATGTATTTGACATGAAGAAAGCAATAGCAATAAAACTGAACGATCAATATGCTATGCTAACGGATGGGTCTTGTCCATCACATCATTCTCCTAATGATGTGATCTCGTTCATCAAATGACAACACATGTCTATGGTAAGGAAACTTAACCATCTTTGATTAACGAGCTAGTCTAGTAGAGGCTTACTATGGACACGGTGTTTTGCCTATGTATCCACACATGTATGAAGTTTCTGGTTAATACAATTCTAGCATGAATAATAAACGTTTATCATGATATAAGGAAATATAAAATAACAACTTTATTATTGCCTCTAGGGCATATTTCCTTCAGTCTCCCACTTGCACTAGAGTCAATAATCTAGTTCACATTGCCATGTGATTTAACACCAATAGTTCACATCTTTATGTGATTAGTACCCATAGTTCACATCGCCATGTGACCAACACCCAAAGAGTTTAGTATAGTCAATAAAATAGTTCACATTGCTATGTGATTAACACCCAAATAGTACTAAGGTGTGATCATGTTTTGCTTGTGAGAGAAGTTTAGTCAACGGGTCTGCCACATTCAGATTCATATGTATTTTGGAAATTTCTATGTCTACAATGCTTTGCATGGAGCTACTCTAGCTAATTGCTCCCACATTCAATACGTATCTAGATTGAGACTTAGAATCATCTAGATCAGTGTCAAAGCTTGCATCGACGTAACTCTTCACGACGAACTCTTTATCACCTCCATATCCGAGAAACATTTCCTTAGTCCTCTTTAAGGTAACTAAGGATAATTTTGACGCTGTCAAGTGATCTATTCATGGATCACTATTGTACCCCCTTGCCAAACTCATGGCAAGGTACACAACAGGTTTGGTACACAACATGGCATACTTTATAGAACCAATGGCTGAGGCATAGGGAATGACTTTCATTCTCTCTTTATCTTCTGCCGTGGTCGGGTTTTGAGTCTTTACTCAACTTCACACCTTACAATACACACAAGAACTCCTTCTTTGACTGATCCATTTTGAACTCCTTCAAAATCTTGTCAAGGTATGTACTCATTGAAAGTCTTATCAAGCATCATGATCTATCTCTTTAGATCTTGATGCCCAATATGTAAGCAGCTTCACCGAGGTATTTCATTAAAAAATTCTTATTCAAGTATCCTTTTATGCTATCTAGAAATTCTATATCATTTACAATCAACAATAAGTCATCCACATATAATATCAGAAATGCTACAAAGCTCCCGCTCACTTTCTTGTAAATACAAGCTTCTCCAAAAGTCTGTATAAAACCATATGCTTTGACCATCTCATCAAAGTGTATATTCCAACTCCAAGATGTTTGCACCAGTCCATAGATGGATCGCTAGCGCTTGCACACTTTGTTAGACCATTAGGATCGACAAAACCTTTTGGATGCAGTTTTGACGTCCATTTGCCAGATTTCATAATCATAAAATGCGGCCATTGCTAACATGATTCAGACAGACTTAAGCATCACTATAGGTGAGAAAGTCTCATCGTAGTCAACCCCTTGAGCTTGTCCAAAACCTTTTGCGACAAGTCGAGCTTTGTAGACAGTAACATTACCATCAGTGTCAGGCTTCTTCTTGAAGATCCATTCATTATCTACGGCTTGCCAATCATCGAGCAAGTCCAACAAAGTCCACACTTTGTTCTCATATATGGATCCTATCTCAGATTTCATGGCCTCAAGCCATCTGTCAGATTATGGGCTTATCATAGCTTCTTCATAGTTTGTAGGTTCGCCTTGGTCTAGTAACATGACTTCCAGGACAGGATTACCATACCACTCTGGTGCGGACCGTGCTCTGGTTGACCTACGAAATTCAGTAGTAACTAGATCTGAAGTTTCATGATCATCATCTTTAGCTTCTTCTCTAGTTGGTGTAGGCATCATGGGAACAATTTTCTCGGATGTACTACTTTCCAATTTGAGAGAAGGTACATTTACCTCATCAAGTTCTACTTTCCTCCCACTCACTTCTTTCGAGAGAAACTCCTTCTCTAGAGAGGACCCATTCTCAGCAACAAAGATCTTGTCTTCGGATCTGTGATGGAAGGTGTACCCAATTGTTTCCTTAGGGTATCCTATGAAGACGCACTTTTCTGATTTGGGTTCGAGCTTATCATGTTGAAGCCTTTTGACATAAGTGTCGCAACCCCAGACTTTAAGAAACGACAGCTTAGGTTTCTTGCCAAACCATAGTTCAAACGGTGTCACCTCAACGGATTTAGACGGTGCCCTATTTAACTTGAATGCGGTTGTCTCTAATGCATAACCCCAAAATGATAGTGATAAATTGGTAAGAGACATCATAGATTGTACCATGTCTAACAAAGTACGGTTATGACGTTCGGACACATCATTACACTGTGGTGTTCCAGGCGACGTGAGTTGTGAAACTATTCCACACTGTTTCAAATGAAGGCCAAACTCGCAACTCAAATATTCGACTCCACGATCAGATCGTAGAAACTTTATTTTCTTTATGATGATTCTCCAGTTCTCTCTAAAATTCTTTGAGCTTTTCAAATGTTTCAGACTTGTGTTTCATTAAGTAGATATACCCATATCTGCTCAAATCACCTGTGAAGGTTAGAAAATAACGATACCCGCCGCGTGCCTCAACACTAATCAAACCACATATATCGGTATGTATTATTTCCAATAAGTTATTAGGTCACTCCATTGTTCCGGAGAACGGAGTTTTAGTCATGTTGCCCATGAGGCATGGTTCGTAAGTATCAAATGATTCATAATCAAGTGATTGAAAAAGCTCATCAGCATGGAGTTTATTCATGCGCTTTACACCAATATGACCAAAACGGCAGTGCCACAAGTATGTTGCACTATCATTATCAACTTTGCATCTTTTGGCATCAATTTATGAATATGTGCATCACCACAATCGAGATTCAATAAACCATTAACATTGGGTGTATGACCATAGAAGGTTCTATTCATGTAAACAGAATAACAATTATTCTTTGTCTTAAATGAATAACCGTATTGCAATAAACACGATCCTATTTTTTTCATGCTCAACGCAAACACGAAATAACCTTTATTTTGGTTCAACACTAATCCCGAAAGTATAGGGAGTGTGCGATGATGATGATATCAATCTTGGAACCACTTCCAACACACATCATCACTTCACCCTCAACTAGTCTCCATTTATTCTGCAACTCCTATTTTGAGTTACTAATCTTAGCAATCGAACATGTATCAAATACCCAGGGGCTACTACAAGCACTATTAAGGTACACATCAATAACATTTTTATCGAATATACCTTTTTTCACTTTGCCATCCTTCTTATCCGCCAAATATTTGGGGTAGTTCCGCTTCCAGTGACCATTTCCTTTGTAGTAGAAGCACACAGTTTCAGGCTTAGGTCCAGCTTTGGCCTTCTTCACAGGAGTGACAACTTGCTTGCCATTCTTTTTGAAGTTCCCTTTCTTTCCCTTGCCCTTTATCTTGAAACTAGTGGTCTTGTTAACCATCAACACTTGATTCTCTTTCTTGATTTCTACCTTTGCCGATTTCAGTATCGTGAAAAGCTCAGGAATCGTTTTCGTCATCCCTTGCATATTATAGTTCATCACGAAGTTCTAGTAGCTTGGTGATAGTGACTAGAGAACTCTGTCAATCAATATCTTATCTGAAAGATTAACTCCCACTTGATTCAAGCGATTGTAGTACCCAGACATTCTGAACACATGCTCACTAGCTGCGCTATTCTTCTCCATCTTGTAGGAAAAGTACTTGTCAGAGGTCTGATACCTCTTGACATGGGCATGAGTCTGAAATACCAATTTCAGCTCTGGAACATCTCATATGCTCCACGGTGTTCAAAATATTTTTGAAGTCCTGGTTCTAAGCCGTAAATCATGGTGCACTAAACTATCAAGTAGTCATCATATCGAGCTTACCGAACGTTCATAACGTCTGCATCTGCTCCTGCAATAGGTATGTCACCTAGCGGTGCACTAAGGACATAATTCTTCTATGTAGCAATGAGGATAATCCTCAGATCACGAACCTAGTATGCATCATTGCTACTATCATCTTTCAACTTAGTTTTCTCTAGGAAAATATAAAAAAACATAGGGGAGCTACAATGCGAGCTATTGATCTACAACATAATTTGCAAATACTATCAGGATTAAGTTCATCATAAATTAAAGTTCAATTAATCAAATTACTTAAGAACTCCCACTTAAACTAACATCCTCAAGTCATCTAAGTGTTACGTGATCCAAATCAACTAACCCTTGTCCGATCATCACGTGAGATTGGGTAGTCATCAATGGTGAACATATCTATGTTGATCATATCTACTATATGATTCATGTTCGACCTTTCGGTCTCCAGTGTTCCGAGGCCATGTCTGTACATCCTAGGCTCGTCAAGTTTAACCCAAGTATTCCGAACGTGAAAAACTGTCTTGCACCCATTCTATGTGAAGTAGAGTCTATCACACCCGATCATCACGTGGTGTCTCAACACGGTGAACTATCGCAACGGTGCATACTTAGGGAGAATGGCCATCATCATCTTGTGCTTTTGATCTCTATCTCCAAAGCATCGTCATGATCTCCATCATCACCGGCTTGACACCTTGATCTCCATTGTAGCATCCTGGTCGTCTGGCCAACTATTGCTTCTACAACTATTGCTAATGCATAGTGATAAAGTAAAGCAATTACATGGCATTTGCATTTCATACAATAAAGAGACAACCATAAGGCTCCTGCCAGTTGCCAATAACTTTTACAAAACATGATCATCCCATACAATAACGTATATAACATCATGTCTTGACCATATCACATCACAACATGCGCTGCAAAAACAAGTTAGACATCCTCTACTTTGTTGTTGCAAGTTTTACGTGGCTGCTACGGGCTTCTAGCAAGAACCGTTCTTACCTACGCACCAAAACCACAGCAGTGATTTATCAAGTTTGCTGTTTTAACCTTCAACAAGGACCGGCCACAGTCAAATTCGATTCAACTAAAGTAGGAGAAACAGACACCCGCCAGCCACGTTTATGCAAAACTAGTTGCATGTCTATCGGTGGAACCAGTCTCATGAACGTGGTCATGTAAGGTTGGTCCGGGCCGCTTCATCCAACAGTATCGCCAAATCAAAATAAGACATTGATGGTAAGTAGTATGACGATCACTGGCCACAACTCTTTGTGTTCTACTCGTGCATATCATCTACGCATAGACCTGGCTCGGATGCCACTATTGGGAAATGTAGCATGCAATTTCAAAAATTTCCTACACTCAAATAAGATCTATCTAGGAGATGCATAGCAATGAGAGGGGGAGAGTGTGTCTATGTACCCTCGTAGACCGTAAGCAGAAGTGTTTAACAACGAGGTTGATGTAGTCCAACTTTCTTCGCGGTCCAACCGATCGAGTATCGAACGTATGACACCTCCGCATTCAGCACACGTTCAGCTTGGTGACATCGTTGCCTTCTTGATCCAGCAAGTCAGTGAGGTAGGGGATGAGTTATGGCAGCACGACGGCATGGTGACGGTGATGGTGAAGTGATATCCGCAGGGCTTTGCCTAAGCACTGCGAAAATATGACCGAAGGAGTAAACCGTGGAGGGGGCGCCGCACACGGCTAAGATTATGTCTGTTGGGTGTGCTAGGCGCCCCTCCTCATATATATAGGTGGGAGGGAGAGGGGAGATTCCTGGGGGGTGCCCCAGGTGGGGCCGAATCCCACTTGGGCTCCTGCCCTGGTTCGGCCCCCCTTCCTTGTATAGGCGCCAGGGGAAGGAAGGGGGAGGTGGCGCCCCCCTTTCCTTTCTCCCTTGAGGAGGGAAAGGAAGGAGGGACTTTCCCTCCCCCCCTTTCCTTTCCCTAGGGCTGGTCAGTCTGGTGGAGGGACGCACCAGCCCCTTGTGGGCTGGTCTGTCCTTTCCTTGGCCCATTAAGCTCATATCTTTTGTCGGGGATGCCTGGGACCCCTTCGAGGTGACCCGACACGTACCTGCTACCCTCCGGAACACTTCGGGCATCCAAATACCATCGTCCTATACATCAATCTTTACCTCTCGACTATTTCGAGACTCCTCTTCATGTCCGTGATCTCATCCGGGACTCCGAACTACATTCGGTTACCAAATCACATAACTCATATAATACTATATCGTCATCGAACGTTAAGCGTGCGGACCCGACGGGTTCGAGAGCTATGTAGTCATGAACGAGACACCTCTCCAGTCAATAACCAATAGCGGAACCTGGATGCTCATACTGGCTCCCACATATTCTACGAAGATCTTTATCGGTCGAACCATTATGACAACATATGTTATTCCCTTTGTCATCGGTATGTTACTTGCTCAACATTCGATCGTGGGTATCTTCATACCTAGTTCAATCTCATTACCGGAAAGTCTCTTTACTTGTTCCATAATACATAATCATGTAACTAACTCATTAGTCACTTTGCTTGCAAGGCTTGTTATGATGTGTATTACCGAGAGGGCCCAGAGATACCTCTCTGATACTCAGAGTGACAAATCCTAATCTCAATCTATGCCAACCCAACAAACACCTTCGAAGATACCTGTAGCGCATCTTTATAATCACCAAGTTACATTGTGATGTTTGATAGCACACAAGGCATTCCTCCGGTATCCGGGAGCTGCATAATCTCATAGTCAAAGGAATATGTATTTGACATGAAGAAAGCAATAGCAATAAAACTGAACGATCAATATGCTATGCTAATGGATGTGTCTTGTCCATCACATCATTCTCCTAATGATGCGATACCATTCATCAAATGACAACACATGTCTATGGTTAGGAAACTTAACCATATTTGATTAACGAGCTAGTCTAGTAGAGGCTTACTAGGGACACGGTGTTTTGTCTATGTATCCACACATGTATCAAGTTTCCGATTAATACAATTCTAGCATGAATAATAAACATTTATGATGATATAAGGAAATATAAAATAACAGCTTTATTATTGCCTCTAGGGCATATTTCCTACAAGGGGTTACATGCAACTGAGGCATGGCATGTACAAAAGGGTGGCCACCGGGCAGGGCCCGACAGATGCGCCTTACGGGTAGAATTTATGAAGATGCTCAATATTCCATGAGTTTTGCAATTTAATTTCATCTCCGGTCTCCAGACGGACTGCGCCAGGTTTGGTGACTCGTACTACCCGGTAAGGGCCTACCAACTTTGGTGTCAACTTGTTTGCACCCTTGGCGGACTGACCGCACATAAGGACAAGGTCGCTTTCCTTAAAACACCGGGCATGAACCCTATGGCTATGATAGCGACATAGGGCTTGCTGATAGCGTGCAGCACGCGTAGCAGCCCGGAGATGGTTCTCCTCGAGTAGCACGACGTCATCACACCAGTGCTGATCTTGTGCTACTTCATCGTAGGCAAGCACTCGAGGGGACCCGTACATGAGTTCCGTGGGGATAACTGCTTCAGCCCCATAGACTAGGGAGAAGGGAGTTTGCCCGGTAGCTCGATTTGGTGTCGTTCTGTGGGACTAAAGAACCACCGGCAGCTCATCGATCCATCGCCTGCCGCACTTCTGCAGCTTATCAAATGTTCTTGTCTTGGGTCCGTGTAGCACTTCAACATTCGCCCTCTCAGTTTGTCCATTGCTTCTGGGATGTGAAATAGAGGCAAATGAGATCTTGCTTCCAAGAGCATGAACATATTGCAGGAAAGCGCGGCTCATGAATTGGGTGCCGTTGTCAGTGATGATCTGGGCAGGAACCCCGAAGTGGCACCCCAAATCTTTCAAGATCTTGATAGCTGACCGAGTAGTCACCTTTCTCACGTCAGCTACTTCCGGCCACTTTGTAAACTTGTCGATTGCAACGAACAAGTATTCAAAGCCCCCGACAGCTCGGGGGAAAGGGCCAAGGATATCGAGCCCCCAGACCGAAAAAGGCCATGACAAAGGGATTGTCTGAAGAGGTTGTGCAGGAAGATGGATGTTCTTGGAATGGAACTGGCAGGCTTCACACTTGGTGACTAGCTCGACCGCATCTTGGAGGGCTGTGGGCCAATAGAATCCTTGCCGGAATGCTTTCCCAACTAATGCCCTTGATCCAATGTGGGAGCCGCACATGCCTTTGTGTATCTCTGCCAGCAGTTCCTTTCCTTCTTCCCGACAGATGCACTTCAATTTCACACCATTGGGCCTTCTTCTGTACAGAGTGTCATCGAAAACTGGTACATACTGGCCCTCCGGGCTACTCTTTCAACTTCATCTTTCTCATCGGGAAGTTCTCCGGTTTGGAGGAAGTGGACTATGTGCCTTGCCCAAGTTGGAGCCTGGGGCTCGGCAACAAGGACTAGCGGCACCTCCCCGCTAGTGGGGGTGCATTCCTCGACCATGGGGACTAGTGGTCCGGCAGGAGGGTGCAACCCGACAAGTGATGGGGAGTTGTTTCCGGTAGGGTCCTTGCCAGGAGGTCCGAGGGGCTCGACCGGGAGAGGCTTACCGGAGTCCAACTGTGGCACCCCGGCTTAGAGCGACCGGTTTACCTTGCATTGCCAACCCAGAGACCTTGTCTTCTGGCAACACACAACAACATGGTACATAAAACAACCGCTTTATTCATGCTAGCGGAACATAGTTCATATTACAACAGTTAGCGAGGCCAAGCGGCACACACGGTGCAGCTGAACAATATGTACATTATTTAGTGAACATAAAGGGGCCTCGATCATGACAACTACTCGGCAGCGGAACAACGTCGTAGCGGGACTCCATAGCACAAGGACACCGACGTGGACACGGTCTAGACTCGGACAACACTCCTTTCCAACGGAACTTTCCTGAAATCTGGCATGACACGCCAGGTCAGTACATTGAATGTACTTGCAAGCTCACAATAAGCATAGACAAGATGACAGACAATATTATGATATTTATCCAATTTAATCAACAATGCAACTATATAACCAACATGATTTGGCTATGCTCAACAGGTGCTCATTCTCCCGACTTGCTTACCAGGTGTGACCAACAAACATAATATTACCAACACATACTCATGATCCTTACGGTGATCACAACCCGACCATCTCATGGCCCGTGATACTTACGGCGATCACAACCTGGCCAACTAGTGGCCCGTGATCCTTACGGCAATTACAACCCGACAACTCATGTCCAACTCAACACGATGACCTCACTGTCATCCTTAGTGCAATTTAGTGTGCATATTTATTAAGTGTTGACCCATGGTGTACCTTACTTTCGAGCATGTCCGTATCCGTGGACCTGCAGAGGTTAGTACACTGTACCCACACTACGGAACCCATGGCCTCACTCTCCCATCCGAGTGGACCAATAGTGTTCTGACGAAACCATTTCACTGTCATGACACTCTCCCGACCCCTCCGACTCAGACCCCACCGGGCTAGTCCTGGGTGGCCCTGTGTCTACCTCCAGACACCTTGACCACCAGTGTGGCCACGATCCATATTGGGATCTGGTACCAAAATTAACTGAACAACGGACTCACAAGGTTATGCTTGCCTACCGGGCCAGGGTACAGCACGCCCATAACCTTCCCTAAATTGAGGTGCTAACCAGAGGCACGACAATGAAACGCATTAAGGCCGTCCCATACCGGCAAATGTGGTTGCACTAGGAAAGACTCGTTTCAGCGGCACCACGACCCGGTCAACAACATGTTCATGTTGAATTATTAATCAGGTTCAACTTTAATGCGAAAATAAAATAACCAGTGTCATACTGCCATACCATGCATCACTTAACATATGCATCACATAACCATGCAAAGACTGCACCAATCACGCTTCCACAGAACCAACATAAACTCATGCTACTATACTGGTTAAGACCTCTCTTTACTTATACCAGAACTATTTCTAGCAATTATCATCCTTATAGCTCATGCAAAAATAATATTGAAATTACTCATCAATTCTATGATCATATTATTTATTTATCACTTGCAACTAAGTTCTCATTATCTTACTAACAATATTTACTTCAAACATACTAAAGTTCAAGCATTTTAACATAACAAGCATATAACAGAATATATTTATTATATAACTAATTTAAATGCATCAATATTCATAAGTTCAAGTATGAAAGTCATAAATATTGAAGTGGCACCATGAAAATGTTACTGTGGCTTGCCTTAGTACTGATGAGGTTCACAAGGCTCCTGGTGATCCTCAAGACAAGCTGGTTCCTCTGAAAACATTCAAAAACCACAAAAGAAAAATAAAAAGAAACCTTCTGAAAATTGCTAGAAAATCTAGACAGCAAGGAAAAAAGAATCACTGCATTTGGACTTGTAGAATAAAAGTTTTGGCTGTTTGAATGCTATTGGAATTTAAATGAATATGAAAAAAAGAAAACAGAGGGGGGTGGCGTCGATGGCGTATTTTCCCAGGGCGCCACCACTCATACCGCTTTGCGCGCGTAGTGAGTGGCTGACTAGCGGGCCCCGCTAGTCAGGCCGGAGGGAGGGGAGAAAGAAACAGAGAGGCACGGCGCTTCGCCGGAGCTTACGCCGGCGTTGAGGCATCTTGGAGGAAAACGAGAGGGAGGGATCGATGGAGAAGGCTCTTGCGCACCTGCCCGTACCCGTGGCGTGGCTAATGGTGACCGGACGGTGTCGGATTCTTCCTCGCAAGTGGAGGCAGAACACGGTGGTCACCGGAGATGAGGAAGACGGCGGCTAGGGGTGGCTCCAGGGGCTCTGGCTAGGCGCGTTAGCTTCAAGGAGGAGAGGCGGAGGCCCTAGTGGGGTCGCCTTGGCTTGGGAGTGGCCGGAGCTGCGGGGACGATCCAGAGGGGATCACCGGTGAGCTCGGCTCGTAGACAGCAGCCCGCGGCCTGCCCGGCCGGGCTGCGGCTTCTAGTGGCCATAGGAGGGGGAGGTGGTGAGTTGCGATGCTCCAGGAGGCTGCGGAGGGGGGTT
>NC_041385.1:372581854-372591213 GCF_002162155.2 Triticum dicoccoides
GAGGGGGGGCTCGGGCTCCATCGGAGGACAACTGTCTCCAGCGTCCGGCGACAAATGGTGCCAGAGAGAGAGGGGGAAGGCGACGGGGGTCTCGCGGGAGTTGTGCGCGGACGCGGACGAGCACAGGAGCGAGGAGGAAAGGGACGAACACAGTGCGCGGGCATTGTGCCGTTGGCTGGACCGTGCCCGTGCTTGCTGTGGCGAGCTCCGGCGTCGGCGAGCGGCAGGGAGGAGTAAAGGAGGTGGAGACGAGGATGGTGGCATGGGGGGACACGCTCTGGGTGGCCGAGCAGCGAGCACGCGCGCTACAGAGGACCTGGCGACGCGCAGACCGCTTGTTTGGCATGCCAGCACGCTCGGACGAACGCGGTCACCGCCTGGACCATGACATCAGGCCACATATGCACTAACCATGATGTCTGGCGTGTAGTCCTTAGTAAACTTAGGTGTTACCACGGCTCGGTTTGTTTCCAGGTGTAGTAGAAGTGAAATGGTGAAGAGGTTAAGTTACTAGACAGAAACTTTGAACAGTTACTGTGATCAAACCACAGGGATTCAAGGGCTGAGCTTTGGGGTTTTAGTGACTCTTACTAAGGTGAATGAGCACAGGGAAAACCAGCTACATTGGAGCTAGTAAAAAGGTAATTGCTGTAGAAACTACCATTTCAGCCCAGAAGTGATTTTATTTTCTGTAGCAAAAATACTCCAAAAAGTGGTGAAATATTTTCGCTCAAAAATGTGCCCTAGGGTCCAAAGAATATTTGGGATTTTTCTCAGGATTTTTAGGGCAACAGAAATGAGGGTTGCTTTGGAGGTCAAAGAGTTTAGCTAGGGTTTAAGAGGCATAATGAATATTTTTCATTTAAGAAAAATATTCCAAGCAATATTGTTGGGTTGACCAGGGGTGAAATGATGGATTAGAAGAGGAGAGGGGGCACTTGGGTGAAAATCAAGGGATACCCAGGTGATCAAGTCCAAATGGAATGATTCAAAACTCCAAATCCAAAACCAACTCAGCTGAAAATCAAGCAAAGAAAAGAGGGCAAAAACCAGGCTGTGACAAACCTCCCCCACTTAGAATGAATCTCGTCCTCGAGATTCGGTTGCTTGGGAAAACCATTCTGGATAGCATGCCCTTAGAAATTCTTCTGCTTCCCAGGTTGATTCTGACTCGGTATGATGCATCCATTGAACCTTGTAAAATTTCCGTGACTTACTGCGAGTGACTCTTTCCATCTGATCCAAAAAAATTACTGGCCTCTCTTCGTAGGTCAAGTTCTTTGCCAGTTCTATCTCTGCCAAATCGGTCTTTTTCTCGGGTGGTGAGATGCACCGTCGCAGTTGTGAAACGTGGAACACGTTGTGCACGTCGGACAGTTCCGTAGGCAGCTCCAACTGATATACCACAGCACCTACTTGTGACATGACGGGAAATGGACCAATAAACCTGGGTGCCAATTTTCCACGGGTTTGGAACCTTCTTACTCCCTTCATGGGTGTGACTCGAAGGTAGACATGTTCTCCGGGTTCAAAACTGATCTGTCGGTGCTTTGCATCATAATAACTTTTCTGTCGCGATTTGGCCAGCTGTAATCCGTCTCGGATCTCCTTGATTTGCTTTTCCGCTTCCAGCATGAGATCTGTCCTGAAAATACGGCTATCTCCGGTTTGAGACCAATTTAATGGAGCGCGGCACTTACGGCCATACAAAGCTTCATAAGGTGACATCTTTAAACTGGTCTGGAATCCATTGTTATACGAGAACTCAGTGTACGGCAAGAAATCTTCCCATTGTGGTCCTTGGGCTAAAACACAGGCTCGGAGCATATCTTCGAGTATCTGATTTACTCTTTCCATTTGTCCATCTGTCTGACGATGATATGCGGTGCTGTATTATAATTTCGCACCAAGGGCTTGATGGAGACGGGTCCAGAAAGCAGAGGTGAAAAGTGAACCTCGGTCAGTAGTGATGGTTCGGGGAACTCCATGTAAACTGACAATCCTGGATACATATAGTCGGGCAAGCTCATCTGCTCGGTATGAGGTTTTGACTGGGAGGAAGTGGGCCACCTTAGTTAATGTATCCACTATGACCCAGATGGCATTATTGCATCGTCGGGTCCTGGGTAATCATGTGATGAAATCCATACAGACATCGTCCCATTTCCATTGTGACACGGGCAGTGGTTGGAGAAGTCCGGCTGGTTTCTGATATTCCACCTTAACTTTGTTGCATATGTCGCAACAGGCCATGAAATAAGCAATGTCTTTCTTCATTCCATCCCACCAGAATATTTGTCGAAGGTCTTCATACATTTTGTGCCTCCGGGGTGGATTGAATACGAGGACTCGTGGGATTCTGACAAAATTTTCTGCTTTAGGTCAGCTTGATTAGGCACACAAATACTTCCCCTGAATCGGAGGGTACCGTACTGATCCTTCGAGAAATCGGATGACTTGATGTGTTTCTGCAGCTTGGCATCGCCTGGCTGGGCCTTGCGGATTTCTTCCTCAAGAGTAGGAGTGACCGTCAAAATATTGGCAAGACCAGCCTCAACTATGACCAGGTTGAGCTGAGCGATTTCTTCTTTAAGTTCTGAAGGCAGAGATTCTAGCATGACGTTTAAACTGACGGGCTTTCGACTGAGTGCATCGGCAACCACGTTGGCCTTACCCGGATGGTAATTTATTCCAAGATCATAATCCTTGACCAACTCCAGCCATCTTCGCTGACGGAGGTTTAAATCCGGCTGAGTAAATATGTATTTGAGACTTTTGTGGTCGGTAAAAATTTGGCACCTTTTTCCAATGAGGTAGTGTCTCCAAATCTTTAAAGCATGAACTACCGCGGCCAATTCCAAATCATGAGTGGGGTAATTGCCTTCATGCGGTCGTAGCTGCCATGAGGCGTAGGCTACTACCTTGCCATCTTGCATAAGCACGCACCCAAGTCCTTGCCGGGAAGCGTCGCAATATATGTCAAAGTTGCGGTAGATATCTGGAAGTGTTAATACCGGAACAGTTGTTAAGTGCTTCTTTAACTCGGTGAAACTTTTCTCACAGTCTGACATCCATTCAAACTTCTTATCCTTTTTAAGCAACTCCGTCATGGGCTTAGCAATCTTGGAGAACCCTTCAATAAAACGACGATAGTATCTGGCTAATCCAAGAAAACTCCGGATCTGAGACACGGTGGCGGGTGGCAACCAGTCGAGCACGTCCTTTACTTTTCTTGGGTCAACGGCTATTCCTTCAGCGGATAGTACATACCCGAGGAATCCAACTTGCTTGAGCCAAAACTCGCATTTGTTGAACTTGGCGTACAAGTGGTGCTCACGGAGTCGTTGTAGCACTGCTCGGAGGTGTCCTTTATGCTCTTCTTCACTTCTTGAGTAAATAAGTATATCATCGATGAAGACGACCATGAAATTATCAAGGAAATCCATGAATACTTTGTTCATCATGTGCATGAAGAAGGCGGGGGCGTTGGTGAGACCGAAAGACATGACGGTATATTCATAAAGACCATAGCGAGTGGTGAACATGGTCTTGGGAATATCCTCCTTTTTAATTTTGAGCAGGTAATATCCAGTCCACAAATCAATCTTTGAGAATACCTTGGCTCCACTGAGTTGATCAAACAAATCATCAATTCTTGGCAAAGGGTATTTGTTTTTGATTGTGACATCATTCAACTGTCGGTAGTCCACACACATGCGAAGGCTACCATCTTTCTTGTCCACAAAAATAGCGGGTGATCCCCATGGCGAGGAACTAGGGCGGATATATCCTTTTTGGAGCATTTCATCAAGCTGTTTCTTTAGCTCCACCAACTCGGATGACGGCATTCAATAGTATTTCTTGTGTATTGGTGTGGTTCCGGGCACAAGTTCTATTGCAAACTCAAGCTCTCGGTCAGGTGGCATGCCTGGCAGTTCTTCTGGGAAGACATCGGGAAACTCACTGACCATTGGAATTAATTCCATTTCTGCTATTGCTGTAAAAACCATTTCCTTGGAGGGTATGCTTCTACGAGAAATAAACTTGGTAGCTTGTCCATCTTGTCCGGTCAAGTTGACTTCTCCAGTCGCACAATTTATGCATACTTGGTACTGAGTCAGCCAATTCATACCCAAGATAACATCCAATTTTTCGGACTCAATCAGTAACAAAGACCTCGGGAAACAGATTTCGTTGATCCTGACTTCCAGATTGTGGCAGACAAGATTGCTTTGAATAATAGATCCCGGGGTTTGTACCAGCATATTCTTGCCCAAAAGCGAACAAGGAAATTTGTTTTGGGCGACAAAACTCCGAGAAATAAAAGAGTGGGAAGCCCCAGAGTCAAATAAAATTACTGCAAGTATGTTATTAACAGGGAACATACCAATGATGACTTTGGGATTTTCTTGGGCTTCTTCGGCTGAAATGTGATGAACGTATCCCGTGACGTCGTGCTGACTTGGACCGGCTTCCAAATAATGGATTTGAGGCTTGAACGTAGCATTGGTCCGGGTGTTCTTGGGACACTGTTTGGCATAATGTCCGGTTTGTCCGCAACTATAACATGAATTGTTGCGCAGATGATTCTCCATAACTGGGTTGAGCACATCATTCTTCACTTGGGTGGTGGTCTTGTTAGCATTTTGTTGCCAACTGGGCTGGTATGCCATCGGAGTTGGCTGCCAGGTACGAACCTTCTGTACTGATTGCATTTCCTTCTTGGGCACAAACTTGCATTTGTGATCGTTATGGGCAGACTTAGTATCTGACACGAGCTTGTGTTCCCTTTCAGCAATGAAAGCCTTGTTCACCAGGGTTTGGAAATCTGGAAAATCGAACATACTGAGAGCACAGCGAAGTTGCGGGTTTAATCCACCAAGAAAGCGTTCCATCTTCCTTTCTTCAATGGCCACGCCATAATGAGAGTAACGTGACAGGTGATTGAATTTTTGTAAACATTCTCCCACTGACTAACTTCCTTGGAGGAGCGTAAGAAATTCACGCTGCTTAGTCTTCATAATTACCGCAGGGATGTGATATTTTCGGAATTGCTCCTTGAATCTTGACCAGGTAATTGCTTCATTCTTAGTCCCTATGGCTTTCTCACTTTCCCACCATATGGCAGCCGTGCCTTCCAGATAATGTGTTACAAATGGACTTTATCCTCTTCATCAGTTCGAGCAACCTCAAGTTTCTTTTCCATAGTTCTTAACCAATCATCAGCATCCAAGGGATCAACGGCCTGACTGAAACTAGGAGGCTTAGTCCTTTGAAAATTAGATAGCTTGGAGTGAGAGGCAGGCTGATTTCCATTCTGTCCACCCATTGCTTGAATACTTCTGAATATTTCCATTAGATCATTGTTTCGTCATTCCTCGAACATACGCATAATTTGCTCGGTGGAGGGCGGATTTGGCGGTGGAGGCAGTGGTGGAACGTACGGCTCGGGTGATTGTCCTGCCTGTCGTGCGGAACGCCGAACAGGAGAACCCTCGTGAATGTTGCGACTGCAGCCTCCCCGCGTCATCCTAATATGATTTTCCCAAGTCAATGCAACAGAGATGAGAAGCATTCAACAAAAACTGGGGAGAAGCCAGCAACAAAAACGAAGCGAAACCGAAAAGATGAAGAAAATACGGTGAATAAAAATAAAGTCCAACAAAATTATACATAGAGTCATACATGAAAGATAACAACATGCCAGGTCCAACTACCCTCATACATGAAACGAAACATGATGACTAGTACGATTACAACCATACTCCATCCCGACAACTGAGAATACTCGAAAGCTCTACTGCTCGGCTGGCGCTGCGGGGTCCTCTCCTGATGCGGACTCGGATCCAGAACTAATGGGGTTAACGGAGACCTTCGGGTTAAAAGTGACACGACGATGCTGCCTCGAGGGCTCTCCCTCTGGGCAGGTGGAGGGCGGATCATCGGGGTTGCAGGAGTGGCGAGGAGTGAAACCCACTCTGCAGGAGCACTAAGGGGACTCGCAGTCGTGGTACCCGAGCTACTCGGGGGAGTAACCGGAGAAACACGGGATCTAGAACTGGCAGGAACGTAGGGAATAAACCCCATAGATGGAGAAGTAGTGTCTGAGCGAGCAGAGACTAAATAGAGGCTAAAGCAGTACGGGCACGACTCAGCTCACGAGCCAGCTCGTAGATCATAAGATAGCTAGCACTAATGTAGCATGAAAGGTGGCTAGCGACACTATCAGACTCCGGATCAATGATAGGGATACGGACACTACCATTATCGCGGAGAGAAGGGTAGTAATGGAAACCTGGGTGATTCTGCATCCGGACCTCATTGTAGCGGAGCTCAACAAGTACCTCGAATGCAGCAAACTAGACAGCCTGAGAAGCAGAAGAAGCATAGTCGCTACGAGAGGTACGAGTGTAAGAACTGGAATCGGAACTGGTGCGCAGAGTAACCATGGCGTGATACTCATACACTGAGTCAGCTAGGCGCTCCCGGTACACACGGTAGACTGGATCGTCTCCGTGAGGGTACAGCCGACGCCACACGTTATGAAGGAGATACGGCGACGTGTACGGCATCAGCTGCAACTGGCACAGAGACAGCACTGGAGCCATCTACACTCACAACCATTAGCAAGTTAGCATAGAAAAATATAATCATCACAAGAAATGCAACAACCAGCTACAGTTATTACCGACACTCAGCTACAACTCATATCTAGCGTCTAGTTAACTCGGCTTAGTCTAGCATGGCCTACAGTCAGCATGGCTCTGATACCAAGCGTTGTGGCACCCCGACTCGGAGCGACCGATTTACCTTGCATTGCCAGCCCAGAGACCTTGTCTTTTGGCAACACAGAACAACATGCTACAGAAAATAACTGCTTTATTCATGCTAGCGGAACATAGTTCATATTACAATAGTTAGCGAGGCCAAGCGGCACACACGGTGCGGCTGAACAATATGTACATTATTTAGTGAACATAAAGGGGCCTCGATCATGACAACTACTCGACAGCGGAACAACATCGTAGCGGGACTCGATAGCACAAGGACACCGACGTGGACACGGTCTAGACTCGGACAACACTCCTTTCCGATGGAACTTTACTGAAATCTGGAATGACACGCCAGGTCAGTACATTGAATGTACTTGCAAGCTCACAATAAGCATAAACAAGATGACAGACAATATTATGATATTTATCCAATTTAATCAACAATGCAACTATATAACCAACATGATTCGACTATGCTCAACAGGTACTCATTCTCCCGTCTTGCTTACCAGGTGTGACCAACAAACATAATATTACCAACACATACTCGTGATCCTTACGGCGATCACAACCCGACCATCTCATGGCCTGTGATCCTTACGGCGATCACAACCCGACCAACTAGTGGCCCGTGATCCTTACGGCGATCACAACCCGACAACTCATGTCCAACTCAACACAATGACCTCACTGTCATCCTTAGTGCATTTTAGTGTGCATATTTATTAAGTGTTGACCCATGGTGTACCTTACTTTCGAGCGTGTCCGTATCCGTGGACTCGGCTATCGATAGATTAAAAACACTCTGCAGAGGTTAGTACACTATACCCACACTACGGAACCCATGGCCTCACTCTCCCATCCGAGTGGACCAACAACGTTCCGACGAAACCATTTCACTATCATGACACTCTCCCGGCCCCTCGGACTCAGACCCCACCGGGCTAGTCCTGGCTGGCCCCGTGTCTACCTCCAGGTACCTCGACCATCGTCGTGGCCACGATCCACACTGGGATCCGGTACCAAAATTAACTTAACAACAGGCTCACAAGGTTATGATTGCCTACCGAGCTAGGGTACAGCACGCCCATAACCTTCCCTAAATTGAGGTACCGACCAGAGGCACGACAATGAAACGCATTAAGGCCGTCCCATACCGGCAAATGTGGTTGCACTGGGAAAGACTCGTTTCAGCGGCACCACAACCCGGTTAACAACATGTTCAAGTTGAATTATTAATCAGGTTCAACTTTAATGTGAAAATAATATAACCGGTGTCCTACTGCCATACCATGCATCACTTAACATATGCATCACATAACCGTGCAAAGACTGCACCAATCATGCTCCCACAGAGCCAACATAAACTCATGCTACTATACTGGTTAAGACCTCTCTTTACTTATACCAGAACTATTTCTAGCAATTATCATCATTATACCTCATGCAAAATAATATTCAAATTACTCATCAATTCTATGATCATATTATTTATTTATCACTTGCAACTAAGTTCTCATTATCTTACTAACAATATTTACTTCAAACATACTGAAGTTCAAGCATTTTAACATAACAAGCATATAACATAATATATTTATTATATAACTAATTTAAATGCATCAATATTCATAAGTTCAAGTATCAAAATCATAAATATTGAAGTGGCACCATGAAAATGTTACTGTGGCTTGCCTTAGTACTGATGAGGTTCACAAGGCTCCTGGTGATCCTCAAGACAAGATGGTTCCTCTGAAAACATTCAAAAACCATAAAAGAAAAATATCAAGAAACCTTCTGAAAATTTCCAGAAAATCTAGACAGCAAGGAAAAATCCCATCTTTTGGGAGCTATTAGATCTTTGGACAAAGAACACAATGCAAAAAGATTCACTGCATTTGGACTTGTAGAATAAAAGTTATGGCTATTTGAATGCTACTGGAATTTAAATGAATATGAAAAAAGAAAACAGAGGGGGGGTGTCGATGGCGTATTTTCCCAGGGCGCCACCACTCATACCGCTTCACGCGTGTAGTGAGTGGCTGACTAGCGGGCCCCGCTAGTCAGGCCGGAGGGAGGGGAGAAAGAAACAGAGAGGCGCGGCGCTTCGCCGGAGCTTACGCCGACGTTGAGGCATCTTGGAGGAAAACGAGAGGGAGGGATCGATGGAGAAGGCTCTTGCGCACCTGCCCGTACCCATGGTGTGGATAATGGTGACCAGACGGTGTCGGATTCTTCCTCGCCAGCGGAGGCAGAACACGGTGGTCGGCAGAGATGAGGAAGACGGCGGCTAGGGGCGGCTCCAGGGGCTCTGGCTAGGCGCGTTAGCTTCACGGAGGAGAGGCGGAGGCCCTGGCGGGGTCGCCTTGGCTTGGGAGTGGCCTGAGCTGTGGGGACGATCCAGAGGGGATCGTCGGCGAGCTCGGCTCGGGGACGGCAGCCCGCGGCCTGCCCGGTCGGGCTGCGGCTTCTAGTGGCTATAGGAGGGAGAGGTGGTGAGTTGCAATGCTCCAGGAGGCTGCGGAGGGGGGTTTTTATAGGCGGGGCGGCGAGGGGGGCTCGGCCTCCGCCGGAGGACAGCTGTCT
>NC_041385.1:372591509-372602833 GCF_002162155.2 Triticum dicoccoides
CGGCGACGAATGGTGCCAGAGAGAGAGGGGGAAGGTGATGGGGGTCACGCGGGAGCTGTGCGCGGACGCGGACGAGCACAGGAGCGAGGAGGAAAGGGACGAACACAGTGCGCGGGCACTGTGCAGTTGGCCGGACCGTGCCCGTGCTCGCTGCGGGGAGCTCCGTCGTCGGCGAGCGGCAGGGAGGAGTAAAGGAGGTGGAGACAAGGATGGTGGCGCGGGGGGACACACTCTGGCTGGCCGAGCAGCGAGCACACGCGCACAGAGGCGCTGGCGATGCGCAGAGCGTGCTTTTGGCATGCCAGCACGCTCAGACGAATGCGGTCACCGCGTGGACCGTGACATCAGGCCACATATGCACTAACCATGATGTCTGGCGTATAGTCCTTAGTAAACTTAGGTGTTACCACGGCTCGATTTGTTTCCAGGTGCAGTAGAAGTGAAATGGTGAAGAGGTTAAGTTACTGGACAGAAACTTTGGATAGTTACTGTGGTCAAACCACAAGGATTCAAGGGCTGAGCTTTGGGGTTTTACTGACTCTTACTAAGGTGAATGAGCACAGGGAAAACCAGCTACATTGGAGCTAGTAAAAAGGTAGTTGTTGTAGAAACTACCATTTCAGCGCAGAATTGATTTTATTTTCTGTAGCAAACATACTCCAAAAAGTGGTGAAATATTTTTGCTCAAAAATGTGCCCTAGGGTCCAAAGAATATTTGGGATTTTTCTTAGGATTTTTAGGGCAACAGAAATGAGGGTTGCTTTGGAGGTCAAAGAGTTTAGCTAGGGTTTAAGAGGCAAAATGAATATTTTTCATTTAAGAAAAATATTCCAAGCAATATTGTTGGGTTGGCCAGGGGTGAAATGATGGATTAGAAGAGGAGAGGGGGCACTTGGGTGAAAATCAAGGGATACCCAAGTGATCAAGTCCAAATGGAATGATTCAAAACTCCAAATCCAAAACCAACTCAGCTGAAAATCAAGCAAAGAAAAGAGGGCAAAAACCAGGCTGTGACACCAACTTTCTCCTTTTCTAGGCCATTTCTGTCGGGGATACGGAGGGCTGAGTAAGATGGAGAATAAAAGTTCTTGGTTCCACATGAAGCTTTTGCGCAACACACTTTGACAGATGATCAGCTATGCTGTTTTCCGCACAGGGTATGTGCTCTGTTTGCAATCCGTCAAAGCATTCCTCCAATCTTCTCACTTCCTCAACGTATGCCTCCATCAATGGACTTTGGTAATCCTTGTTGACTTGTCTCACCACAAGTTGTGAATCTCCTCGAATGATTAGCTTTTAATTACCAATTCAACGGCAATCCTGAGCCTAGCAAGTAGTCCTTCATATTCTACTGTATTGTTGGTTGCTTCCTCCCAGGGAAAATGCATATGGACGACGTACTTCAGGTGCTTTCCATAGGGAGCAATGAGAATCACACCAGTGATAACCCACAAGTATAGGGGGTCGCAACAGTTTTTGAGGGTGGAGTATTCAACCCAAATTTATAGATTCGACACAAAGGGAGCCAAAGAATATTTGAAGGTATTAGCAGCTGAGTTGTCAATTCAACCACACCTGGAGATTAATTATCCACAACAAAGTGATTAGTAGCACAGTAGTATGTTAGTTTTGATGATATCAAAAATAGTAATGGTAACAGTAATAGTGATAGCAGTGATATTGTAGCAGTAACGTTAGTAGTAGCAACAGTAGTAACTTGGCAAGAACAATATAAGATAAATTCGTAGGCATTGGATCGGTGACTCGTTGGATGAAATTCATCATGAGACAGTTATAACCTAGGGCGATACAGCACTAGCTCCAGTTCATAAATATAATGTAGGCATGTATTTCATAAATAGTCATACGTGCTTATGGAAAGAACTTGCATGACATCTTTTGTCCTACCCTCCCGTGGCAGCGGGGTCCTATTGGAAACTAAGGGATATTAAGGCCTCCTTTTAATAGAGAACCGGAACAAAGCATTAACACACGGTGATTACATGAACTCCTCAAACTACGGTCATCACCGGGAGTGGTCCCGACTATTGTCACTCCGGGGTTGCCGGATCATAACATGTAGTAGGTGACTATAACTTGCAAGATAGGATCTAGAACATGGATACAATAGTGATAACATAAACGGTTCAAATCTGAAATCATGGCACCCGGGCCCAAAGTGACAAGCATTAAGCATGGCAAAGTCATAGCAACATCAATCTCAGAACATAGTGGATACTAGGGATCAAGCCCTAACAAAACTAACTTGATTACATGATGAATCTCATCCAACTCCTCACCGACCAGCGAGCCTACGAAGGAATTACTCACTCTCGGTGGGGAACATCATGGAATTGGTGATGGAGATGCTTTGGTGATGACGAAGATCAAAGATCCCCCTCTTCGGAACCCCAAACAGACTCTAGATCTGGCCTCCCAATGAAGAACAGGAGACGGCGGCGGCTCCATCTTGTGAAACGTGATAATTCTTTCTCCTTGATATTTTTCTGGAGATATGGGATTTATAGCGTCGGTTTGAGGGTCAGCGGGGCCACCAGGTGGGCAGCACCCACCAAGGCCCGCCTAGCGGGCTGGCGCGCCCTGGTGGGTTGTGCCCTCCTAGGTGCCCCCCTTAGGTCCCTCCTGGCTCCAGAAATTCTCTTATTTGATATAAAAAATTCTCGCAAAGTTTTGTTCCGTTCCGAGAACTTTTATTTCTGCACAAAAATAACACCATGGTAGTTCTGCTGAAAACAGCGTCAGTCCGGGGTTAGTTTCATCCAAATCATGCAAATTAGAGTCTAAAACAAGAGGAAAAGGGTTAGGAAAAGTAGATACGTTGGAGACGTATGAACTCCCCCAAGCTTAAACCTTTGCTTGTCCTCAAGCAATTCAGTTGATAAACTGAAAGTGAAAAAGAAAAACTTTTACGAACTCTTTTGCTCTTGTTTCATAAATAAGCTTAAACAACACCCAGGTTTTCAGCAAGGATTATAACTAACCATGTCGAAAATAACTCATTAAAATTATATTAGCTCATATCAATGACATAAACAACTAGAGAGCAATAATAAGATATCTCAATTAGCAACACGTTGTCAAAACAACCATGATATAATATGACAATAGTGGTATCTCGCTAACCCTTTCTGAGACCGCAAAACATAAATGCAGAGCACCCCCAAAGTTCAAGCAGCGACTAAACATTGTAATTCTTGGTAGAAAAGATACAATCATGATGCACCAACCATTAGCTATACACAATGCATCAGCATGACAACAATGCTCTCAGGTTCTGGCACTTATGTGAGAAGGTGATGACATGACATAAAAGTAAATAGATAGTCCCTTCGCAGAGGGAAGCAGTGATTTGCAGAGGTGACAGAGCTCAAGTTTTAAAACAGAGGTAAATGATATTTTGAGACATCCACCCTGCTCATTCACTTCACAACCTTCAATTATCAATATCTTCCATGCTAAGCACGCTAGTGGTGGTTCCCAAGCGATAAAAGTAAAGGTTTACTCCCCCTCCACCAACAGTCACACTCCATGACTTGTCCGAAACAACGGGTGTTGTCCATACCATCAACAATCGTGGGGGAGTTTTGTTTAATTATTTGCATTTTTGAGTTCGGGATTGGGCATCCCTATTACCGCCCTTTTCTCATGTGATGGCGAATGAATAAACACTCGACCTGAGAATAACCCGCTTAGCACAGAAGATACCGACCACCTCTTGTCGTTCCATGAACAATCCAGGCACACAGAAAAGGATATTTATTTGAAGTTTTTAGAGGTGGCACGTGCAAATTTACTTAGGATGATAGGGTAATAGCACATATAGGTAGGTATGGTGGACTCATCTGGAATAACTTGGGTTTCAGGATTTTGATGTACAAGCAGAGTTCCCAGTTAGTACAGGTGAAGGCTAGCAAATAACTTGAGAAGCGGCCAGCTAGAGAGCAACAACGGTCATGGACATGCATTATGCATAAGTAACATTGGATACTAGCATGAGTAGGATATGAACACCATGAACATAAATATCATAGAGGCTATGTTGGTTTTGATTCAACTTCATGCATGAACATGTGCCAAGTCAAGCCGCTCGAACATTCAGAGGAGGGTACCATATCATCATACTACATCACAATCGTTTTAACGCAATGTTGATATCCAAGATAAGTCATCATTCACTCCTAGCTACTTATCCATGGAATGAGAAACTATAATCTCTAATTGTCATTGCAAACATGTTTGATCATAATAGGTTGAATCATCGATACTAGGTTAAACATATCTACAAAAACAGAACAAGTCGAGTTCATACCCGTTTCTCTCCGCCACGACCAGTTCATCTAATATCGTCATTATTGCCTTTCACTTGCACGACCAAACGATATGAAATTATAATAGTGCAAGAGTGCCATGGACTAAGTTGGAATCTGCAAACATTTTATTCAAGAGGAGAAGACAAGAGTGCTGTGGACTAAGTATGAATAGGTAAAAGAAAAAGAAATTCAGAGAAACACACTGAAATTTTGGAGTTTTTGGTTTTTCGAAAGCAAGCAATGAAAAAGGGAAAAAGCAAAAACGAGAAAAACTATTTACACGGGAAAGCTCCCAACAAGTAAAAGAAGAACAAGGAAATATTTTTGGGTTTTCTTTTTAGTGCTACAACAATTTAAACAAGAAAGAAAAATAAAAAAGAAGCAAGGAACATATTTTTGGGATTTTCTCAAAGTTTTTTCAAACACACAAAAAGAAAGCAAGAAAATAAATTAAACATGGATGATACAATGAAAAAGTGAGGACACCAACAACTAGAATGAAATGTGTGAACATGAATGTAATGTCAGTGGGAATACGTACTCCCCCAAGTTTAGGCTTTTGGCCTAACTTGGTAATCAGTCAGTAGCCTAGATGGTAGTTGCCGTGGTAGCTCACGGAGGCCCTCGGTGCTGATGTCTCAGCCCGCCGTGCTGCCTCCACTGCTGGGTTGTTAGCTCGAGCCTCACTCTCAAGAACAAAATATCTTCCTCGGCTATGGTAATCAAAAAGAGCAGGCGTGGGCAAATATGTGTACACAACAGAAGTTTGGTTAAACAACAGATTATAAGTGAAGTCATGAATTTTTCCTTTGAGGATCTTATGGCCTTTTAAAGCATCAAAGTCTAGATACTGCGTGGGTAGGATAGGGTCAAAGGGAAAAGGTGAAACACCCAACTCTCGTGCTAAGCGCGTGGCATAAATTCCGCCATAGAAATAGCCACTGTTAGCGTTATGCTGCAGTCTGCATGCAACAATTGCTCCAAGGTTATAACTCCTTTCGCCGGCGAGAGCGGTGCGTATGAGGCTCAAGTCTGGAGCATAAAGCGTACTATAGTCTTGCTTGCCTACTATGCATTTTCCATTAAATAATGTGAAATACTGAATTGCAGGAAAATGTATGCTCTTTATTCTAACTTGTGCCACTCCCCTAGTTTCACCAAAGCAAAGACTAGTTAAGAATGATTCAAACTCGGACCTAGGTGGCTCATCGAGTGAACCCAGAATGGGATTTTGCAGAGGTGAGCAAACCTTTCTAGAGAAATGGTAAATGGATTATCATAAAGTTTAAAAGACACCTTAGACTCACGGGGAAAGAATTTAAATTCTTTGACAAATGATTCGGTGAGGATGAGCCTTGTTTGCACTTATCTGAAATGTAGGGACCGGGCTCGGCATTGTAAACTAATTGCTCAAATTCCTCCTTAATGCCAACTCTCACCATGTAATCATTGCATGGCCATAAGCATGTTTTGGTGGCGGCATTTCGAATGGACTTTTTGCTTTGTTCAGCATAGGACCAACGAACAGAGCTACTGCTAGAGGATGCCTTCGAGGATCTCCTCCTCAAAGAATTCCTTCAAAGAAGCTCGTAATGTTCACGTACAATTTTCTGAAAATTTGGTCATGACAAATTTATAAACAAAACTTCACAAGAATGAAAGCAACTACTCATTGGGATGTATAGAGGCCATAGCAAGCATTCAAACTACTTAGAATTCTAAGAATTCAACATGCAAGCTCATCTACAGCAAGACCAAGAGTAGCTAATTATTCTAAATATAAACCACTAAAACAAAAACTAATTGGACACATGGAGGAGTCACATACCAAGCAAAAAATCCCCGAAACAGTTTCGAGAATGGAGCTTCGAGCAAAGAGATCAAAATCCACAGTTTGGGGAGCAAGAACACAAGAGAGAGAGAGTGTGTGGTGGTGACTTTTTTAGGTGAATGGAGTAGTGTGGCTAGAAGAAGTAAGTGAGGGGCCCACCAGGTGGGCAGCACCCACCAGGGTGCGCCTGGGGGTCCTGGCGCTCCTAGGTGGGTTGTGCCCACCTGGTGCACCTCCCTCTGATATTATTTGCAACAAAAATTCATAAATATTCAGAAAAAAATCATATCAGATTTTCAGAGCATTATGAGAACTTTTATTTTTGGGTCATTTTTTATTGCATAAAAAACTCAAAAAACAGAAAAAAACATGGCATTTTATTTTATTTAACTAATAAAAACAGAAAACAAAATGTAAGGACAGAAGGTAGTGCTTACTAAACTCATCAACTTCATACCTCTCAAAAATGATCCATTAATAAGGTTGATCAAGTCTTATTAACAACCACTTTCGATTAGCATGAAACCGAAGAACTTTCGTAAATCACTAAGTTACCTGAATGGGGATATGAATGTCCCCAATAATAAGCATTTCATATTTATTTTTGACAGTAGGTAGAGGTAGTTGAAAAATTCCAATAGTGATTCTCGGAGATTTTTCAATAACATTACTACCATTAACTTGGAATTGTTTCTTTGAGAAGTGCACCGTATGCTCATTACCATTGATATGAAAAGTGATCTTGCTATTATTTCAATCAATAATAGCCCCTGTGGTATTCAAGAAGGGTCTACCAATGATAATCGACATGTTTTCATCCTCAAGAATCTCAAGTATAACAAAGTCAGTCAAAATAGTAACATTAGCAACAACAGCGGGCACATCCTCACAAATACCGATAAGTATGGCAGTTGATTTATCAGCCATTTGCAAGGATATTTCAGTAGGTGTGAGTTTATTGAAATCAAGTCTCTTATATAAAGAGAAAGGCATAACACTAACACCAGCTCCCAAATCACATAAAGCAGTTTTCACATAATTTCTTTTAATGGAGCAAGGTATAGTTGGTATTCCCGGATCTCCAAGTTTTTTAGGTACTCCATCTTTGAAAGTGTAATTAGCAAGCATAGTGGAGATTTCAGCTTCCAGTATTTTTCCTTTATTAGTGATGATGTCTTTCATATACTTTGCATATGGAGACATTTTCAAGATATCAGTCAAGCGAGTGCGCAAAAAGACTGGCCTAATCATTTCAGCAAAGCGTTCAAATTCTTCATCATCACTCTTTTTAGTTAACTTAGGTGGAAAGGGCATAGGCTTTTGAACCCATGGTTCTCTTTCCTTTCCATGCTTTCTAGCAACAAAGTCTCTTTTATCATATCTTTTATTCTTAGGTTGTGGGTTATCAAGATCAATAGCTGGTTCTATGTCAACATATTATCTGGTTCTTTCTCATTTGGTTGAGTGTTTTCGTGAACCTCATCATTATCTTTTTCATTATCAGAAGGTGAGTGTTCATTACCAGATTGAGTCTCAGCATCAGAGATAGAAATTTCTTTATCACTATCAGGAGGTTTTTCTATTTCAGGTTCACTAGAGGCGAGTAAATTCTTATCATTTTTCTTCTTCTTTTTCTTTTTAGAAGGACCAGGTGTAGTGGTGTTGTTTCTTTGTGAATCATGTTCAATTCTCTTTGGGTGTCCCTCAGGATAAAGTGGTTCCTGAGTCATTTTACCTCCTCAAGTTGCTACTCTAACAGCAAAGTCACTTATATTATTGTTCATTTCATCTAGTAGCTCCCTTTGAGATTTAGCAACTTGTTCTAATTGAGTTTGAACCATAGAGGCATGTTTTCCTACACCTCTAACATCATTTGAGATTCTGAATAACAAGTCACTTAAGCGAGCAATCCTATAAGAGTTGTATTTTTAGTTGTTTCATAACATTTTCATTGAAGTGATCTTGCTTTCTAATGTAATTATCAAACTCATAAAGGCATTGACTAGGATGTTTATTATGAGGATCATAACTATCATTGAATTTCATTAAAGATTTTACCTCTAGCACCTTGGGTGGTGGTGGCGCTTCAAGCCCATGTATTTCTTTGATAGGTGGTAAATTTTTAGTATCCTCGACCTTAATACCTTTTTCCTTCATAGATTTCTTTGCCTCTTGCATATCTTCAGGACTGAGATATAAGACACGCCTCTTCTTCAGAGTGGGTTTAATAGGTGTTTCAGGAGGAGTCCAACCATCATAATTTTTGAATAAGTTATTCAATAATTCCTCAGCTTGCTAAATAGTTTGTTCCCTGAAAACACAACCAACATAACTATCTAGTAAGTCCCTAGAAGCATCAGTTAGTCCATTATAGAAGATATCAAGTATTTCATTTTTCATAAGATGGTGATCAGGCAAAGCATTAAGCAATTGGTGAAGCCACACCAAGCTTGTGTGAGACTCTCTTCTTCAATTTGCACAAAGTTAAATATTTCCTGCAAGGCAGCTTGTTTCTTATGAGCAGGGAACTATTTTTCAGAGAAGTAATAAATCATATCCTGGGGACTACGCACACAAAGCAAGAGTATTGTACCAAGCTTTAGCATCACCCTTTAATGAGAACGGAAATAACTTGAGGATATAATAGTAGTGAATCTTCTCATCATGAGCAAACAGGGTAGCTATATCATTCAACTTAGTAAGATGTGCCACAACAGTTTTAGTTTCATATTCATGGAAAGGATCAGATCCAACCAAAGTGATTAACTCTGGGTTGACATAGAATTCATAAGCCTTATCAGCAAAAACAATAGGTGAAGTAGAAAACTCAGTATCACATTTCATTTTAGCATTCAGAGATATTTCTTTATACTTGCACAATAATTTCTCTAGATCATCCCTATCCTTACAAGGAAGAATATCTCTAGTTGCCTCCTCACCCATAGTATAACCTTCCATTACCTTTGGCAATTTATATCTAGGAGCACTAGTACTAGTAGGTGTTTCAGTATTTTCAGTTTCAAGTTCATCATCAGATTTGACAATATCATGTTATCTTACTCTAGCAATTTGTTCATCAAGAAATTCACCTAGTGGCACATCATCATCAAGCAAGGTACTAGCATCATCATGAGTAGCATTCATAGCAGAGGTAGCATCATCAATAACTTGCGACATATTATAATTAATAGCATGTTGTGGTGTTGCAAGTTTACTTATAACAGAAGGTGAATCTAAAGCAGAATTGGATGGCAGTTCCTTACCTCCCCTCGTCTTTGAAGGAAAAATCTTAGTCTTAGCATCCTTTAGATTCGTCATAGCGATAATATGATAATAACCCCAAGTGACTCAACAAATATAGCTATGCTCCCCGGCAACGGCGCTAGAAAAAGGTCTTGATAACCCACAAGTATAGGGGATCGCAACAGTTTTCGAGGGTAGAGTATTTAACCCAAATTTATAGATTCGACACAAGGGGAGCCAAAGAATATGTGAAGGTATTAGCAGCTGAGTTGTGAATTCAACCACACCTGGAGATTAATTATCTGCAGCAAAGTGATTAGTAGCATAGTAGTATGATAGTTTTGATGATAGCCGCAATAGTAATGGTAACAGTAACAATGATAGCAGTGATATTGTAGCAGTAACGATAGCAGTAGAAACAGTAGTAACTTATCAAGAAAAATATAAGATAAATTCGTAGTCATTGGATCAGTGACTCGTTGGATGATATTCATCATGAGAGAATTATAACCTAGGGCGATACGACAATAGCTCCAGTTCATAAATGTGATGTCGGCATGTATTCCGTAAATAGTCATGCGTGCTTATGGAAAGAACTTGCATGACATGTTTTGTCCTACCCTCTCGTGGCAGCGGGGTCCTATTGGAAACTAGGGGATATTAAGATCTCCTTTTAATAGAGATCCGGAACAAAGCATTAACACGTGGTGAATACATGAAGTCCTCAAACTAAGGTCATCACCGGGCGTGGTCCCGACTATTGTCACTCCGGGTTGCCGGATCATAACACGTAGTAGGTGACGATAACTTGCAAGATCGGATCTAGAACATGGATAAAATAGTGATAACATAAATGGCCCATATCTGAAATCATGGCACCCAGGCCTAAAGTGACAAGCATTAAGCATGGCAAAGTCATAGCAACATCAATCTCAGAACATACACTACAGGAATCAGGAACTTTGCCGTTCGCCAAGGCTGACGACAAAGGCATACATGGCGGACGGCAAAGACCTTTGCCGTCAGCCAGCAGACGACAACACGTCAAGCTGAATAGGCTATGACAAAGGCCTCATTGTCGTCGGCTGGCGGACGGCAAAGATGAAAAGGGCTTTGCCGTCCGCTGACAGACGGCAAAGAGCTTGGACGACACACATGGTAGTTCAGGTCCGTTAAGTGGTTAACGACGTGCTTTGCCGTCAGCCAGTGGATAGCAAAGATGCAAAGGCCTTTGTTGTCTGCTGGCTGACGGCAAATCTGCCAAATAGTGCAGCCCCTAATTCCCAGGTTGCACAGGTAGCTTCCACATGCCAGCTTTGCCGTCTGCTGGCGGACGGCAAAGTGTCTATATAGCCCCTGTTTTTTCTTAAATTCATTCAATTTTGACAGAATTACACATATATATACACACACATTTCAAAATAATTTCAACAATAAGTTTCCAACCATAGATATATACAAGTTTCCAACATTTCCATATATACAATAAGTTTGCAACAAGAGATATCCAACAAGTTTCCAACCAACAACATATCCAACAAGTTTCCACAAATAATCTTCTTCTTCTTCTTCTTCTTCTTCTTCTTCTACTTCTTCTTCTTCGCTCTTCTACTTATTCTACTTTTCTTCTTCTTTTTCCAGCTTTTTTCACTTCCTTTAATTATGACTATTTAACTAAAACCTAACACTAATCTAATTAATCTAATCTAGCTAACTATATAACCTAAACTAATTAAACCTAAACTAATTAAACCTAAAATATTTAAACTAATTAAACCTAAACTAAATAACCTAAACTAATTAAACCTAAACTGAAAAAACTTAAACTAAAAAACCTAATCTAAACAGAAAAGAAAAACAGAAAAAATAGAAAAAAGAAAATAGGACAGGGGGTGGTAGGGGCTGACCGTGGGGGGTGG
>NC_041385.1:372603264-372614535 GCF_002162155.2 Triticum dicoccoides
AGATTTGTCGTCAGCTAGCGGATGACAAAGAGGGGCCCCGTTAGGGGTTGACAAATAGTGGACCAAACCCCCTCTTTGCCGTCCGTTAGCTGACGACAAATCTTTCTTTGCTGTCCGCTAGCAGACGGCAAAGAGATGGATTATGGAAAAGCCATTCTTTGTCGTCCGCTGCCTCTTTGCCATCCGCTTTCTGCTGGCTTATGGCAAAGCCTACCTTTGTCGTCAGCTAGCAGACAACAAATCTGCTGATTCCAATAGTGATAGTGGATACTAGGGATCAAGCCCTAACAAAACTAACTCGATTACATGATGAATCTCATCCAACTCCTCACTGACCGGCGATCCTACGAAGGAATTACTCACTCCCAGTGGGGAGCATCATGGAATTGGTGATGTAGATGTGTTGGTGATGACGATGATCAAAGATTCCCCTCTCTGGAGCCCCAAACGGACTCCAGATCTAGCCTCCTGATGAAGAACAGGAGACGGCGGCAGCTCTGTCTCGTGAAACGCGATAATTCTTTCTCCTTGATTTGTTTGGAAATATGGGATTTTATAGCGTTAGTTTGAGGGTCACGGGGCCACCAGGTGGGCAACACCCACTAGGGCGTACCTAGGGGGGCTGGCGTGCCCTGGTGGGTTGTGCCCTCCCAGGTGCCCCCCTCAGGTCCCTCCTGGCTCCAGAAATTCTCTTATTTGATATAAAAATCCTCACAAAGTTTCGTTCCATTCCGAGAACTTTTATTTCTGCACAAAAATAACACCATGGTAGTTCTATTGAAAACAACGTCAGTCTGCGGTCAGTTTGATTCAAATCATGCAAATTAGAGTCCAAAACAAGAGGAAAAGTGTTAGGAAAAGTAGATACATTGGAGACGTATCAGCCAGCCCCTGCACCTTGCAGGGAGAAAGCACCATCAAAATACATGATCCATTCTTGGGGCGCTTCCTTGTCGGGAATAACTGTTTCCATCACTTCTTCGTCAGGGGTTGGCGTCCATTCTGCAATAAACTCTACCAATGCCCTGCTCTGGATTGTCGAAGTGCTCTGAAACTTCAGGCCAAAGCTGGATAACTCCAAATCCCACTATTCTGCCGGTAGCCTTAGGGTTTCAGAATATCCTTTGCAAGAGAAAGCGGGTGATAACCGTAATCTCATGGGCTTGGAAGTAGTGGTGCAGTTTCCTTGAGGTGGCACCCCGGCCCAGAGAAACCAGAACGCCCCATATTCCAGCCCAGAGATTGGAGTGAAGTCTTCTGGAATATGGCACTACTTAGCATAGAACAAACTAGCGCTCTATTACAATACGAATACGAATACAAGGTCTCCAATATTACAAGAATAACATTGGCATGGCGACGCTACGCCAACCACAGTTGCTCTATGCAAGCAGCATAACAACACGATGCAGCGGAACAACTACTGGCAGCGGAACAACAAACGACGATGATGGACTCCAATCCGCATGGACTCTGGCTGGAACGTTTATCCTAGCTAGCGAATACAGGAACCACACCAAACAAGCAAGCAATCCAGACACGACCTGCAAACTGGCATGGCATGCCAGGTCAATACATTGAATGTACTTGCAAGCTCACAATAACCAAAAGCAGTCAAGACAAACAACATCATGGAATTAGCAGGTTAAATCAATCATGAGCATCATACTAACAGCACATCATGGCATGCACTAATAGCTTCCTCAGGAGCAGCCTCATCAGGAAGGCTCGCGAGGAGGCGGAGAGATCAAGGCAGGGTACCTCGCGAGGTGCTCGTGACGCAAGCCTTGACGATCGAGACCAGGCGGGCGCCAGGCGGGCACCGGCCTGCGCAGCGTCCTTGTTTCCTCTTTGGTGCAAAGGGGGCAAGCATAGGAAAATGCATCAGGCAAAGGTTACCGTTTCGGTGCAACAAGACCAAGACCAGCAAAACGACAGGATGGAGGTCATCGTGGAGCCCAAGACGGCGTCATCGTCAGAGTCTTTGGCAGCCGAAGACCAACTTTAGTCAGGATAAGTGTACTAGATGTTCCCCTTCAAAATGGCCAATTGTTGGCGCCCTTCCCGCTCATTATTTGGGAAGAGGCCCAGGGCCTCCCTCTATAAGTAGAGCTAGCCGCCACAGGGCAAAGGGACAGATCGGTCAATCATAGAGAAAAAGAGAGAGAAGCGACTGAACTCACCCAAGCAGTTCATCGCACCAGCTCAAGAATAGCCCCTTGCGAGGCTGTTCTCCCTTTGTATTTGTTCATCATCAGCCCCTGATGAAATCCACCACACCGCACACTGGAGTAGGGTATTACACCACATTGGTGGCCTGAACCAGTATAAATCTCGTGTCCCTTGTCTGTTCTTCTTTCTAGCCTAGATCCTTTGCGAGACTTCGAGACGTGAGCTGGTAGGGGAAAGATCTTCGTGCGCACCCCAGAGTTTAAACCTCAAGGGTCTGTTGGAACCCGAAATCCGACAGGAGTCAATCAAGCAAAGATAAATAGCACTTGCTTCACAAAGTGCCATTTAGGGCAGAATAGGAAAATAATTAATGGTTGATGATTTGTGAACATGCAAATGAAATTTTTTGCCATATTTGAGGAAGATAGGACCCAAAACATTTATGAGAATTATTTGGGAATTTTTAGAATGACAGAAGTATAGGTTGCTTCACAACCTAGGGCAAACAGGAAAATTCCTTCAATAGAAAATGAATATTCCGAATAAAAGAATATTGGGATTTGGGCTAGGATGAAAATGACATGATCTAGGGATGGTTTTGGGGATGACAAGCCACTATTAAACCTAGGAAGACATGATCTTCCCAAGTTTCAGAACCACATAGCCACAGAAAAGCAAATCAAATCAATAAATCCAAGAAAATCATCAAAAAAAGAAAAGGGCAAAATCCAGGGTGTTACAGACCTTCCCCCCTTAAAGCAATCTCGTCCTCAAGATTTGGTTGCTTAGGGAACAAGTAAATATTCTGACTTGAAGAAACCATTTCCAACTCGGGTTTCTCCTATTTACTCTTATATTTTGTTCCCACTAAATTGGATCTGACTGAATGCCTTGGTCTGGGGTGGTTTGCTTCACCGAATCTGACATACTGACAGAACCTACCTCATATGTTCATATTCATATTGGCTCACTTTTTTTATCCGCTGGATTAGCTGAGGTTTGGCGAATTATCATAACTGACATATGTGTCCTTCTCGATATTGATCCTTGCTGGAGATGTTATTCGCGTATCGAGTACCAAGAATATTCCATGGAGTTGGGAATACATCTTCCCGTGGAACAAGGATCTCTTCTATCCAGAAATCGACCTGCTCCAATATATGCATGCCTTCTGGGTTGAAAATAGTGATAGGAATCATACTTGTCTTTCTGATGGATTCTAACATCTTGCATTAGTTTCTGACGTGCGTATCCAACATGTACCAAAGGTTTGACTACCACTTTACATGACTGATAGAAAATTGCACCATCTCCTGGTGCTAGCATTTGCAGACTTGATTGGCGGTGATCTTGGCAAGGAATCCCATTCACGGCAGGCTATTCTTTAATCTATTCCTATATGTGAGAGCACATGCTTTGAGGCTTGTTTGTTAATACTAGGATTACTCATTTTGCCGGTATACTCATGGGAAGAATGGGCCATGTGATTCTTTAGCACGGTTGCTGAGGTCAATTTTTTGAGTTGTCCTTGGGTCGGTCTTGATAGACTTGGGTGTTCAATGCGGACAATTTTGATCATATGCTGTTGACTGAGTTGGTTGCCTTGCCATGGGGTCCTTACTACAATGGGGTAGACCTCTTAGGCGTACCTTCACTTGGGTTTAATGTGGAATTAGATTGTCCTGGGCATACATACCACATTGTTCACGCAATAACCGGCATACCTGTATTGTGGGTCTTGCTCTTTCATTACTATTTTCTTCATCTGGATCTTTAACTGAAAGAGCAGGGCCCTATATATCCTTGATTATTTTCACGGCCCTGAGTGCTGTCATGTGCAATATCTTGCAACCATACCTTGGTCTTGTTCATGTCTTGAGTCTTGGGATATTTATCCGGTTCACGCATGCTTATACAGATCTCATTACTGTTGTGGACTATGCCACACAGTGACATGATTAATAACATCACCTTGTCAGGTGTGCGGGGGTTGATCTCGATAATCACTACCAAGATGGTGTCGCAATGTTGTCTTTCTTCAAGACTTGTCGATTCTTGCATCACCCACTGGTTTTCTGTCTCTTAAATAACCGGTGAGGTTGTCGGATGCGTACCGTAAACTCTTCCTTGTGCGAGGGACTTGCCTGAACTTGACGTCATACTCACTGTATGATGAAATATCTAATTCTCGAGACATACCTTCGTTCTGACTGATTCTTGTTTCTGACCCAACTGTTGCGGATCTGACACTTGGAAAACACTGCCATATGCCGACAACCCATTATCTATTTTCTTGTACCAGTGCCGTACTGAAGAATACTAGGCAGCTTGCGTTGGAAGGCATCAGGAGTATCGTGCTAAGGAAGATTGGATGGCTTGTGCTTGAAGCCTTCGGAGGATAGTTGGCTGAAGAAGACTAGGTAGCGTACCTCAGAAGCTTCCCCCTTAAACACTTACTAGGGATGATTCAGTACCTTATGCCAGAAGCCTTTGTAGTATTGTATTGAAGAAGACTAAATATCTTACACGGGAATCCATTCATACCTTTCTGATGTAGACTGTGAAATCGTGTCTTGTACGCTTTGCTGCTAAATTGTGGAGAAGGATTGGACTGATTTTCTTTGTGAACTAAATAATATATATATAGGGAAAATCCATCCTACAACCCGGTGGTAGTTACCCCACATGTGTCATATACTACCATGTAGTACTATATATAATATTTTATTATTTTAAATATGTTTATATACTATATCTAAGATATTTCAAAGCAAGTTATATGAAAATTTTGCATATGAGCCCATAGTTTTTGTTATATTTATGAAGTACGTACATATTTGTACGTAAAAAAAAGCATACTCAAAACATGGTATATACTACCTAAAAATTAGTATATATAATACCCAATCCTCGTTATATACTACATACTACACGTACATATTCACGGTTTTTACAGATACTACATACAACATCCAAAACGCAAGTGATGGTAACTACCACTGCTTGTAGGAAACATTTGTCCTATATATATATATATATATATATATATATATATATATATATATATATATATATATTCTAGTCATTATGGTTGCTGATAACCTGTATGACCACAATTGGCTGGTTGTCCTCCTTGGTCTGACTTGAAATGCATGTTGGACTTGGATCCAATTTTGTTCTTCTCCTAGTTTAATCATTGTTGCAATAAAGGTGTATCTCTGACGGGTACTTGTTACTGAAAGTCCGAGCAGAATATAATTTGTATTCAGATCGAATGTCTGCAATACAATGCCGTTAGCTGAAAATCTCATTGCTTTTAACTGAGTTCCTTGGTGTATATCTATACTTCTCACGGCTTCCGATCCGGTGTTGGTCGATCAACATTTTCCACAAGGGGGTAACACCGAAGATTCAAAAAAAGAAGCACGATAAAACGATCGATTGCAATATAGCACACATCAAACAATTTACGTAACTACTCCACACAACCATAAACAAGCAATGATATGACAACAAATTCACATGCACTACACGATTGACTACACCCTACGCTTGAGCAAATGCTTGGGGACTAACGAAGAAGCGAAGGGAGTGGCGAGCGGAACTGCTGACTCCGAAACTCCGGATGGATGAGGCAGAGGGGTTGGAGAAGCTGGCAGAGAGTGAGGTAGGGAAGCACCAAGCAATCTCCTATCTCGAATGGCGTCTCGGACTAACTCAGAAATAAGAAGATACTCGATCGTCATTTAACAGGACATGGCGAGGATAGCCGGTGTGGCACCCCGGCTCAAAGCAACCGATTTATCTTGCATTGCCAGCCCAGAGATCAAATCTTCTGGCAACACACAACATCTTGGTACAGAAAACAATCACTTTATTGATGCTAGCGGAAACATAGTGCTACATTACATCAAGTAGCAAGGCCAAGCGGCACACACGGTGCAGATGAACAATAAGTACATTATTTAGAGAACATAAAAGGGCCTCAATCATGACAACTACGCGGCAGCAGAACGACGATAAAGCAGGACTCCATAGCACAGGGACACCGATGTGGACACAATCTAGACACGGCAGCACACCGATCCGGTTAGACTTTCCTCAAAGCTGGCATAACACGCCAGGTCAATACATTGAATGTACTTGCAAGCTCACAACAAGCATAGACATAATGGCAAACGATATCATGATATTTAATCAAGTTGAATGCAGATAAAAACATACCTGATGAAGTGCAAACAAACTTGTGTGTCGAGTCCCTCAGACTCTCTCACCAACAGGTTACCTCATAACTAAACGGTGATCATTCACAGATCACAAACAAAACCAACACTTTGGTTTCCACAACAAACAGTCTCACGGATCTCATCATTTAACCAGTGCCAAACATATGACTTAGTGTGCAAGATTACTTATTAATGTTGATCCATGGTGTGACTTACTCATGAGTTGTGTCTGTAACCGAGGATGCGGCTATCGATAGGTTAAATAACACTCTACAGAGGTAGTACACTAAACCCACATCACGGAACCCATGGCCTTGCACTCCCATTTGGGTAGACCAACGGCATTCTGACAGAACGCTCCCATTGCCATGATACTCTCCCGGCCACTCCGACTAACACCCCACTGGGCTAAGTCATGGGTGGTTCCGTGCCTACCAAAGGTATCAACGGCCACTATCATGGCAAAACTTAAACGGTCCCAAATGGGGATAGGGTACCATAACAACGAACGGGCACACAAGGTTATGTCTGCTTACTGGTCCAGGGTACCGCACGCCGATAACCTTCCCTCGTTGGAGGCACCGACTAGAGGCATGACAACAAACCGAATAAAGGCGTTCCCATAAAGGCAAATGTGATTGCATTGGGAAAACTCGATTCAGTGGCACCATGACTCGATCAACTTTATGTTCAAGTTCAAGTAACATCAGGTTTAACTTGAAATGAAAATACATGAGTCACCATATGCCATGATCATGCAACCATTCGACATGCATCACATATCACTTAGAAGTAACATATCATCATCATCGAAAGTTCTACTTGTACAAGTCATCACTAAACTTTACTGATTCTTTTTTCACTGGTTGTAAGCACTCATCATTTTTTAGTTATAGCATTATCATATGAAACCAAGCCATCACATAAGAAAATAATACCGATACTAGTCATATCATCGCCATAGCAAAAACCACATAGTCAAACTACTCATGCTAGCTCACACTAGTCTAGGTACTCACTTCTGTAGACTAAGCATTTTACTCATGTCAAAATAACTAACAAAGGCATTATTCATTAAATAATTATATGCATGAAATAACTCATTTTCAAGTTGGAAAATCATAAATATTGCTATGACACCATGAAAATGTTGGTGTGGCTTGCCTTAGTTCAGAGGAGGTTCACACTCCTCCTGGTTCTCCTCAAGACAAGCTTCTCCCTCTGGAAATAAATAAAATCACAAAAAGAAAATATCAAGAACACTTTTGAAAATCAACAGAAATTCTAGGCTGTAGAGAAAATTCTCATTTTTGGTGTGCTGCTATAAATTTTCAATAAGAACAGAATGCAAAAAGAATCAACTCATTTGAACTTATGGTTAAAAAGTTACAACTGGTCAAAGTTTCTTGTCAAAATTTGATTAAAATTGAATAAAAAGAAAAAACCAGGGGGTGACGTCGATGGCGTATTCCAGGAATACAACACCACTCATACCACTTCGGTTGTGAGCGATTAGGCTGACAGCAGGCCCCACGCGTCAGGTCGGGGGGACAGAGATAGAAAAACAGAGATGGAGGCGCTTCACTGGCGTGTTCTCCGCTGAGGAGTTCTCAGAGGCCAGATCCAGAGGGATGGAAAGAGAGAGGGGTTGAGGCACACATGCCTGTGCCCGTGGTTTGGCTAGGGATGGTCGGACGGGATCGGAATGAGCTTCTCCAGCGGCTGCGGAAAGTGGAGCTCGCCGGAGTTGAAGACGACGGCGACGTGGGGCTGCACCAGGGGCTCCAATGGGGTCGGGCGGCACCAGTGAAGCACTAGAGGGTCGCCGGAGGAGATGCCTAAGTATTTTTAGTAATGCAACAAACCTACAAAAATAAAACAAAACTGAAATAAATGGAAAAACCACTTACCTGGCCAAACCCACGCCCCGGCCCACCTGGCGGCCCAGCACTGTGCTGGCCGTGCCAGCCAGCTGCTTCGTCCCTGCCAGGCAGGCAGGGAGGTGACGCCGACGAGCGCGAGCTCGCCACTGCGCCACCTGCTTGCCGCTTCACCGCTGGACGGACTGGACGACCTCCATGTCGCACCCCTGACCCCTGGACACGTCCACTCGCCCCCTGCCTCTCTACTTCGCCCTCTCTTGCCATGGCCGAAGCAGCCGCCGCCGTCCCGCCGCCGAAGCCACGCCCACCGTCGTCCACGCGCCGCTCCACCGTGTCCAGAAGCTCCGCCACTTCTTCTTCGACCGCCTCACCGAGCCACGTCCCGCCGGAGGCCCCCGTGCGACTCCACCGACCCCGTCTTCGTCAATCACCGCCGGAGATCCCCTTCACTGTCACTATCGTAGCAGCCCATCCCCGACCTCGTCGTCAACTCCGTCGCAACCACCGTGAGCCTGGCTACCTCCCCATCCTCTTCGTTCTCTCTCTCGAGCCCCGTAGCAACTGCACGTAGCTCACTCGCACACGCCGCCACCGAGCTCGTCGCCGACGAGACTCCGGCCATGCCACGGCCGCGCCACCTTGTCCGTTAACCCTACCGCACCCCTAGGAGCTCACCACACTACTCCACGCGCCTCGCCGTGCATCCTAGCAACGAGCCCGAGCTCACCCAAGCTCTGGCAGCCGCCAAGGTCGTCGCTGGCGCCATTTCCGGCGACTCCGAGCCCAACCACCAGTACCACCAGCCGTGGCTCGCTCCCAGCTACCCGTAGATGTGCTCCGCCGTCGTTTTGGTCGCCGGAGCACGAAACCCGCACACCTCACCGGCGGCTAAACGCAGGCGAGTTTGACCCCGCTGACCGTGTCTGACCACGGGTGGGCCCAGTTTGACCCCCCAGGGTCAATGACAGGTGGGGCCCAGCCGGCTAATTAATCTAGGGTTAGTACTAATTTAGATTAATTAAACTAATGACACTGACACGCGGGACCCACTGTCAGGTTTGACCTGGACCGTCCCGTTGACCACTGACGTCACCCTGACGCAATGCTGACGCATTAATTCAATTACTGGAATTATTTTTATACAGGAAATTCTAGAAAATACCACAAACTTCAAAAAATCATAGAAATTAATCTGTAGCTCCAAATGCAAAGTGTTATATATGAAAAATGATCAGAAAAATCCAATCTATCCATCTGTACTGGTTTCATGCATGTTTAAACAAGTTAACCTGCTTTTCAGTGCAGAACAAGATAAAGCACTTTTAAGGGCCATGTATGAGCTTGAAACTTGAATCTTTGATTCAAAATGGTTCAAACCCATCTGGTCTTAGTTGCATTAGCCCAATACACTCATTTTACCATGTCTCATGCATGCATCATATTGTTTCACATTGTTTGGTGATGATTGTATATCGGTGCTCTCTGCGGCAGGTCCTGCCCCCGAGGAGTATCACGAATACCCTAACGAAGAGCATTACCAGTCCACGGACCAGCAAGGCAAGCAACCAACCATTTGATCATACCGATACAATCCCATGTTCTCGCCTCTACTCTCTTTTACTGCATTAAGACAACGCGATTCAAACTGTTGTGTGCTACGGTAGTTGAACCCATTTCCTCTGCATGACCTGTCATCGCCATAGTAACTAGATGAAACCCACAAGCATGTGTAGGAGTTGATTGAGCCATGTGTATGTGTTATTCCTACATTGCTATGCCTGCTATGCTTAGATTCGTGTTAGGTCTGGTTCATCTGGGTGATGGGCTAGAGTGAAATGATCATGTCGATAATGAGAGTGATGTGTTGAACACGATTTGGTAAAGGTATCGATGAGAGGCCATGTAGGAGTACATGGTGGGTTGTTTCATTGAAGCCATCCTTAAGTACTGAGATATATATATGTGTGATTTAAGATTCAGCTACGACCCTACATTGGGCCCTGAAATATGACCCGCTCGACTTCTTGTCCACCCTAGTCCTCTGTCCAGGAGTTGCAAGTAGTTTATGGTGTTTGTAGCTTAATAGAGGCCGTGGGCAGCGCTGACCCGTGGGGTGGGCTGTGATGCGGTAGGTACGTGGCATGGTGTACCGAATGCCTGTTAGGTATCTCGGGAACCTTGCACACATCGTTCGGGGCCGTATGTGGAAACCTCGGTCGGACTCCCTGTGGATGGAACCTGGATAGGCGATAAACCTGGACTAGAGACTTAGGTGTTTAGGTAGGTCGTGGTCTACACTGTAACACCCCGGATGTAACTTTCCATATTTGTAACTCCAACTCTTACCATTTTCGTCTATGAGTTATGATATTCCCTCCGTGGTTGGGTTTTTTTTCTTTCATTTTGCATTTTGTTCATGTCATGCATTTCATATCATGTCATCATCTGCATCTCATTTGCATACGTGTTCGTTTCATGCATCCGAGCATTTTCCCCGTTGTCTGTTTTGCAATCCGACACTCCCACATGCACCGGCGCACCCCTCTTGTCTCTTTTTGTGAGCGGGTGTTAAACGTTCTCGAAATGGACCGAGGCTTGCCAAGTAGCCTTGGTACACCACCGGTAGAGCACCTGTCTAGTTTCGTTCCATTTGGAGGTCGTTTGATGCTCCAATGGTTAACCGGGTAACCGCAAAGGCCTCTTTTGGGTTGCAGCCCAACACCCCTCCAAAACAGCCCGATAACCCATCTAAGTCACCTCCATGATCTCCGGCGTTGGATCACGATCGTGTGGGCGAAAACTACACCCCATTTGGAGTCTCCTAGCTCCCTCTACCTATAAATATGTGCCCCTCCCCTAAATTTTCGGGCGAAACCCTAGTCTTCCCCTTCTTCCACGCGCCGGACACGTCCGCCCGGCGCCGGACGCATCCGCCGCCGCACCCGAGCCAGCCAGGAGCCTCCACGTGGCCCCGGCCACCGCGCGCCGCC